>NC_057795.1:432748341-432782513 GCF_018294505.1 Triticum aestivum | reverse complement strand
GGGGGGGGGGTCTCGCCCCCCCTCGTCCCCCCTTAGATCCGTCCCTGTACACGGGGACGATATCAATTGGAGACAGGAAGTTGTTGCCATGTTGAATTGTGATATAAGTAATCAGAAAGCGGTCCCAACACTGCTTATCGTTTTATCTCGTTCCCAGAAAAAAATAAACTTGTTTGAATAATAACTACTCCCTCCGTTCCCAAATACTTGTCTTTCTAGGCATTTTAAATGGACTCAACATACGGATGTATGTAGACATATTTTAAAGTGTAGATTCACTCATTTTGCGTCGTATGTAGTCACTTGTTAAAATCTCTAGAAAGACAAATATTTAGGAACGGAGGGAGTAGTTGTATTTTCCCCGTATGTTTATCTCCCCTCGGCAGTGGGCACTAAGTTATTTCCGGACCATCATACATGAATCTGTTAAGTTCGCCTGATACTTTGCACCAGGAATATTGTTGATCAAGAAGGGACGGATGTAATGCATATCGAGCTGTTATCAAACACGGTCATGTCGATCTCTGGCTGCATATACATATCTGAACCATGCAGGATGCATGGATGGGTTTCACCACCTGCTCAAATCATGTTATTTTTGTTTTTTGTTGGAAAATTGATCTCGCCCTTAACAAACTGAGCATAGCAAGACCCGCGACGCTCTACTGCTTAAGCTCTATTATATTTGATGATAGTGCTAACTACGACTTAACTACTTTTGTGTAACGATATTGTGAACTCATCAATTATTCATTTGACCTCGATGCACAACAAACTCAAATGCCTACCCTGCATGCTCCTCTAGGAGCAGTTGCGCGCATGCCGGCCGCATGCAACTCTATCAACTTCTTCACGGGTGCTCACCATATACTCATGCGCCAAATATAACGACCGGCGCCAATAATTAGAGTTATGGGGCCCGCAACAACCCACTGTTGGAATAAAATGAAAGAGCATCCACGGGACACGGTCAACAATTCATATGCCAAGGACCGAGTCTCAACGCCAATCTAACAGCAGTAGCAGGGAGCATTGTGCACATGAAATTCACTCTGAATTGAAACGGTATACCACTGCAGAGAATAGCGTGTTTTTACACAATGCATTGTTGTTTCTAAAGTTATCATATATTAAGTACACAATACACAATTACTGTAGCGGGACGGGAGAAGAGATTAATGTCTCACAACTCATATACAGTTTGACATATCCATGTAAACATGGTGTCTGCAAGCCAGGAAAAACCCAATGACATGAAGGCAAACTAGTACAGATCGGGCCTATTAAGGCACGGCATTGCACATGGAAAGGGTGTTCCGTGTGCGATTCCAACGGTCCTTCCTCCCCCACTCCGGCCAGCGGCGCTGACGAAGGGAGAAGGAAGAGGAGTGGCCGAATTTAACACCTGGATAACCTCTACTTCGAGTTACTGTAGAGAGAGAGGATAACGGAAGGGCAAGGAAGGGAGAGAGTTGTGCCCGTCTATTGCCTATTTGATGTTAGCAAACGACAACAAGTCTGTTGGCATTGCTGATGCCAAAAAGGTGACAAACAGTCTGTCAGCACCACTACTGCTAGTGGTGACGTCTTGTCTGTCGGCACCTGTACTGACAAGCTGGCATGCTGTGTGTCAACGAGTGTACTAAACATGGTGGCACACTGTCTGACGCCATGATCATGTAAAGATGGCGCAATGTCTGTCAGCATATCAAAAGTCTGATGGTATTTATTTTAGAGGGCGACCAGCTTCCGGCGGTGGCAAAATTTGGTGTTTTGATCCTTTTGTAGAAGTTGAACGAGATTTGACTCTGCTTTAATAAAATTTCAGGATCTGACCCTTTTTGCTACCGCCAGACTGCCCGGCGGTAGGGTATAACCACTTACCCTCATGGGTTTTGACGATAGGACTTAACTGCGCTGTCATGGTTGTTTAATGTGAAAAATACCTGACCGCCAGGGCCCTTGGCGGTAGGTTATGCAACCCTGCTGCCAAAGAGACCGGCAGTAGGCATTTACCACATCTCACACTGCATCCTAGCTACATTTTCTAGTTTATGTGTGTGTGTGATTGTGCAGTACACGATGAATGGATGGAGGGGTCAGTGCATGCACGCATGCTGTACGGTAAAAAACAAAACAAATGAAAGCTAGAGCAGCTAGCATGCATGCAAGTGCATATAGGCCTGCGCCCTTTGCACGATGGATACATACACGTGCTTGTTGAATCAAGGCCCAGTTCTTTTGTCAGAATTTGAGGATTCTTCCAGAATCCGACCCCTACCCAGTTTCTCCCAGAATCTTGACATCTATGCCAATGGACATGTGCCGGCAAACGTGGGTGTGGTGTAGTGAGCACGTGTACACAGTTAGTTTATTGTGGTCAAAAAACAAAATAAAGCAAAACATGACCGCTATCACTCATTTTTACAAGCTCTTGACCTCACCTGCTGAACATGCAACCGAGTCACTATATCTCGCCCGTCAAACTTTAAAAAAAATGAATCACTTTGTCGACCGCTCTCACTTATTTTCCTAGTCCGTCAGCCTGACCTGCTTCTCCGACAGCCACATGGCCTTGCCCCCACTGTCATCTTTCCAATGCCTCCATGCCCTCGCCCAGCCGCGTGCTCTCCCATGAGATTTTTTGTCTAAAAAGAACGTCTGTCAAATCGAATTGCCAAAAAAAATCAATTTTTTTTTCAAATGACACAAAAGACCAACTGTACCGTGGCGGTAGGAAACGTGGCAACTGCCACCACAAAAGCGCCAGCCCAAACGTGGCAACTGCCACCACGGCCGCTAGCGGCAAGACCCGCCGTCATATTTCGTGGCGGCATGTTGAGCAGCACAGGTTCGGCTACTGTTTGGAAACGGAAAACAGATGAGCTGGGCCCTGCCGCCACATGCTATGGCGGCACCCTGCAGCCTTCCAGCGCCAACTATAGCTACAGCGGTTGCTTCCCTACTGCAGTTCATGTGTATGTAGAAAGGAGAAACGTAATGGTTGACTAGCTAGCTTTCTTTTATTAGCGGAGCGCAAACAGCACAGTGCACAGTAGCTTTAAATGGAGAGAGAGAGAGAGAGAGCCTAGTTTAGCTAGCTACTGAAGCTGCTCGGCCGATCAATCACGTACATGGCGCCGCCGTTGCATGTGGCGGCAGGGCCTAGCTCATCTGTTTTCCGTTTTCGAATAGTGCTTGAACCTGTCCTGCCGCCTGTGGCTGTGGCGGCAGGTGCCACGTGTTGGCCGGTGCGTATGCCGCCACGGTGTAGGTGGTCTTTTCTGTCATTTGAACTCAAATGTGGTATTTTTTGATAGTTCGATTCAATGGGTGACCTTTTTATACAAAAATTCTGGGGATCGCTCCCTAGTGGTTGTCTCTTTATCCACTAGATCGGAATCACGTCTTGGCGCGAGGGTGCCGGTGTCAGCGTTTTGATCAAGCAGATAATGCTAAGTAGTAGTAATTCAGGTTAAGCATATGTCCGTTTCGACCGTAGCGCTCCAACACAAGTCCGTTTCGTCCGTTTTGCGGTACGCCACACCCCTCCCGATTAAAAGGACCCCCGTTTCGACCGTAGGAGGTCCGTTTCCTCCGTTTTGCGGTACGTCACACCCCTCCCGATCAACAGGACCCCCGTTTCGACCGTAGAAGGTCCGTTTCCTCCGTTTTGCGGTATGCCAGGCCCCTCATGATCAACAGGACCCCGTTTCGAATGTGGCCGGTCGAACACAAGGCCGTTTCCTCCGTTGTGCGGTACGCCAGGACTTGTTTTCATCGCCTGTTCCGTCCAAGCCCTCCCGATGAACACGACCACGCATTCCATTCCGACCCAGCCGGTTGGCTTCCCATGAACACGACGACGACGTTGTTTCTCCGTTCCGACCCAGCCATGTACGTATGCGCGAGTAGGCGTTCGAGACCCTGCCCGTATGTACGTACGTGGCCGTATTTTCTTTCTTGCACCCTCGCCGCTGTACGTACGTGTACGTACGCGCCTCTACTACGACCAATATGTACGTACACGTTCGCGACCAGAATGACAACGCTACGTACGCTTCGACCAGGTGGGTCCCGACTGTCAGGCACTTCCTTGCCTGCGAAGATGTAGCTGGTGGGTCCCAGCAGTCAGTGGAGCGAATCGTTTTTTTGCCCAGACGCACTTCCTTGCGTGTGAAGATGTAGCTGGTGGGCCCCAGCAGTCAGGGGGGCGAATTGTTTTTTTTTGTCTGGACGCACTTCCTTGCGTGCGAAGATGTAGCTGGTGGGTCCCAGCAGTCAGGGTTAAACGTTTTTTTCGTGAAATACGGTGGCCCGTCCGGTGGGTCCCCACTGTCAGGTGGAGGAATAATTATTTTGCGCGTAATAAGGAGGCACTTCCTTGCGGCCGCCGTGGACCCAGCTGACAGCCTCTCCACGCACAGTACTCTTCCGATGGAAGTCGGTCGTTGACCACATTGACCATGCCGCGCCGAGAGCACAACGGCGATGGACGACGGCGAGGCCTAGGAAGGGGACGACGCAGAGCCGGGAAAGACGCAGAAGTAGATGCCCACGTGAAGAGGAGTACGAGGGTGAGGCTGCCGTCGCCGCAGAATAACAGGGGGTGTGGGAGAGTAGAGGGAAGGCCTGGCCAGCGGTGGGAGTAGTAGGGGGCGGTGAGGCCTCCGCGGCATCACAGCCGGCCACGGGAGGCAGGAGCACGCGGCACGACCGGCGCTGCTTTGGGTGGCTAGAGCACGAAGACCAAAGGTTCAAGAAGCACTACGGCCGTTGGATGTACATCGTACGGTCACTAGAGCTAGAGTCGTTCATATTGACTAAGTTGATAAAGCCCTCCGTCCCCGTAAACTTAGTAGTCCCACAAGTCAGCCTCCCACCAAGGTGAGTCCCAGCTAGCAGGGGGAGTATTCATTTTTTCGTGCGTAATAAGGAGGCATTTCCGGTGGGTCCGAGCTGACAGCGGGGGGAACGTTTTTTTCACGAAATACAGAGACCCTTCCGGTGGGTCCCAGCTATCAGGTGGAGGAATCATTATTTTGAGCGTAATAAGGAGGCATTTTTCTGTGTGGGCCCCTACTGTCAGCCTCTTCCGATGGCTGTTGTTTGTTGACCATGTTGACCTCGCCGCGCCGAGAGCACAAACGCGGTGGACGAGGGCGGGGCCCAGGAAGAGAACCACCCGGAGCCGGCGAAGCCACCACAGCGGATGCCCACGCTGAGGGGAGAACGAGCGCTGACTGGTCGGCTGCAGGGTGAGGCTGACGTCGCCGGAAAATAACAGGATGTGTGGGTGGTTAGAGGGATGGCCTGTCGGCAGCACAGCCAGCCACGGGAGGAGGGAGCAGGCAGTCCTGCCGGCGCTGGTTTGGGCGGCTGGAGCAGGAAGATCAGAGATTGAAGAAGCACGACTGCAGTTGGATGGACATCCAACAGTCACTGTTGTGTGTTGACTAAGTTGACAAAGCCTTGCGTACGCGTCAAAAAAAATTTAGGACAGCGTCATCGTCAACCTAGTAGGCCCAGAAGTCAGCCTCCAAATCTGTGGAAAACAGCATATAGCCCATTAGCCATTATTTTCAATAATTTACAGCCCATTTGCTAATTCTTAAGGATATTTGAAGCTCATATTCTTTTTATTAGCATTACAGACCATATATTCTGGGCACTGCTAAAAAATTCAACGAAATTTTGCATATTTTGGTGGGGTCCGAACTCTTTTAATCACAAAATTTCGAGTCACGTTAAAAATAGTTTTCAAAAAATTATATCAAAAAACAATTCTCCGCAAAAATATGAATGAAATTTAGAATCTTAACTAGCAAGATGCTCGTTCGTTGCACGGAACATAAAGATGCATTTGTATGATTAGTTTATCTTGTGGGTGAAAAGATGATATTTTAATGTAACTGCCAGTTGGCTTTTGTTTTTATAAGAGTAGAGAGTAGAGAAATCCTGGAAAAAAAATATATTTTAAAGCAATTGCCGGTTGGCTTTGGTTTAAAAATTTACAGCCCATTTCTTACAACTTATAGCCCGTTTTCTGGGGAAGCCCATTTCTTATCCCTCCTCGTCTTGAAAGATTTGTAGCCCATCGGGGCTGAGAAAAGCAAGTAGGCCTCAGTTTTGGTATTCTCCAAAAAAAAAGAACTGGGCTAGCCAATTTCAGAAAGAAAAAAATATCAACTGGGCTCGTCATGTGCTTAATAAAAGCGTAAGCGTGGGCTAGACGGGCCACAGCCCCCGCACAGCGCGCAGTTGAGCTTCATCTCTGAAACTGAAAAACAACTGGGCGAGCTGCTAGGTCCCTGGTGTTATCCACTCGTTGTGTAATTTTCTCGTTTATTGACTACATTGACAATGGCGTGGAACCTAGTTGTCAAACAATTAGGAGGAAGTATTGTTTTGGCTTGTAATAATGAGACACCTGCTTGCAAAATGCAATGACCCTGGTGGGTCCCTACTGTCAGCCTCTCAACGTACAATCATCTCCTGATTCCTCTTGGTTGTTGACCATGTTGACAACACCATACGGCGGCGAGCACAACGAGCTAACCAAGGCGGAGAACGACGGCAAGGCCTCGGACGGGAACAAACAGCAGCCATGAAAGATGCGGCAGTGTAGTGGCAGGTCGAGGGGAGTACGAGGGCAACAACATGCAAGTCAAGCATACAAATGGTACAAAAAGCCCAAGGATTAATTGTTCATCAAATTTTTAGACAAAACCCAGATTGAACATGACAGTAACATCTAACCCAACCACTCTTTTTTGCAGTCACAAACAAATGGATCAGTCTGATCCATAAAATCAACATCCTGTGCAAAAAAATTTATTTCAGGATGTCTACAACTTATTGTAAATATAAGCCGAGCACGTTTAGAAGCCCATTTGTCCACCCGAAACTTCTTTTTTTGCTGTTCAACATGTTCGTCCGTGAGAAATCTCTTGCTGTAAAAATTAAGCATCATGGATAATAGTAACCTCGCGTTCAACAGGAAGAATGTGACAAAGCTTCTGTTTTCCTGGTTGGATGCATATCGTCCCATCGTTATTGTCCTCAAATGAATGTCATGAGAATTGAGAAAATCCTTGTGCTTATTACGCCAACGATTGGTTATATGTTTTTCTCCATGTGGTTCTCCCTAAGTAGACATGAAGATTGAAAACAGTTAAGGTCTGAAAAAAGAATATGTCAAAAGAACGACAGCTGAACAGTTAATTCTAGTACAATATATACGGGCTTTCAATGTGCATGAAATCATCACCTCTATGTATAAATTCTCCAGAGATAGAAAGCATCGCAGCAAGCCAATAATTATGTCTAGATCAAAACTATACATTCTGATATATATGATCTTGATAGAATCTAGCAGCATTGATAGGCTATCAATGGACGAGCTCTTCATTGAGCATATAACATAATATTAGTACCCAAAGTGTACTCCAAGATGATATAAAACTTATGCGCACAAATGAAAAATGCAGCATGTGATGACAAATGTGTAGATGAAAATATACGGTACCTGAAAAAGTGAGGAGCCAAGCAACAACTCCTTGTGATTATTAAACGGGTCATGAATTACACCCAAGGTCTCCAGTTTGGGCGCAGAGACGACAATTATTTCTGAAGGTGTATAACAACTATGAAGGAGCAACCTTTCAAGTGAAGGGGCATCTTCGATGGCGAGCTGCTGTCCTTTAAAACAAATTCCAATGCTTTTAAGGTGAGGCGACTTTATTTGGAGACAACTGATACCGATTTCTATTCGCAAAACAATCAGCAAGCGCTCCAGGGCAGGGCAACTGGAGAGGATGATGCTGTGCAGTGAGGCCTCCGACAGATAAACCACCACAAGCGGAAGTTTTTTTAGCAGTGGGAGTCGAAGCATTCGTACCAGATCGTCTGGTAGATGGCACCGGGTGAAGGTGGCGGTGTGGAGAGAAGAGAAAAACCGCGAGATGGACAACAGTGGTGTGGGCACGAATTCTTGGTATGTTCGTGGTATGAAACTTTCGTGGTAATGGTAGAACTCAAACTGCTGGAGTTTTCCGAATTCAGGGGATGTCAGCCAAGCGTCCACCTTGCCGGGTATGGATAGCAGGTAGCTTGTCGGGATGCAGAGGCATTGAATGGGGCCCTGCTGGTGAGAAGAGACGATGGCTCTTATGAGATCAAATTCAGGAAGGACAGATATCTGACGATAGTCGAGATTGAGGGGCGCGGTGCGCCATAGAGTGCGCCACCGAGTTGAGAGAACTTGTGTGCGGCAGCAATCCTTGGTGGTGAGAAGCGAGATGATCTCCTCAAGGATGACGTCCGGGAGATCGCTGATGCGGTCCACCGGAGATTCTACCGGTTCCTCAGATCCGGGTGGTGGGGGGGGGGGCTCGCCGCTTCTCCCCACGCTAGCGGGTGCGGGATCTACAACCGGCGTCGCCGCTGGCGGGAGCCTCCTCTTCTTGGCGCTGGGGCCAGCCGACTCCATTTTCCTTGTGGGCGTCGCGCCGAGCTCACGGGTTTGAGCAGAGTAGCCAGAGACGAGCCTAGTGGCAGTGCGAGTGGGGAAGAAGGAGGGCTGGGGATTTCTGTAGGAGTGGAAGAAGAGGAGCATGCGTTTTCTGTACGAGTGAGGAAGAAGGTGAGCGGGGTTTTCTGGACGAGTGAGGAAGATTGGGGAGCGGGGGGAATTGGGTGGGGAGATGGAAGCGGGAGAGCGAGCTGTTCGTGTTTATAAGGCACGCTGCACTAACTACTCGCTTTTTCCCAAGAACCACTCTCTTCTTTTGCGTTGTTGCATGACTGGCCATGCATGCAGGATGCATGTGCCCGCCGGCCACTGCATGCACCTGGTTTGTTACTAGGCCTATTTAATAGGGTGGTTATGGAGTAAATTAAGGAGATTTATTTTTTCTGTGTGCATCCAGGATGCGGTACTGGATGCAGACACTCACATTAAACTAACATTCAGGAGAACAAAAGTTCAGCATGCCTATGCATCTCAATGATTCACCATACTATAACCAATATACAAAACTGTGAGAAGGTATGGAAATAAAGAAAATCGGTCGATGCTTCTCTGATCAAAGGGCCTCCCTGCGCACGCATTAATTTCCTGGGCATGCTTGTTTCTTCTCAATGTTGCGAGCACTTTGAGCATATTGGCAACTCCACAACTATCTAGCTGCCTCATCTTGCAATTGATGCTGACACATTTGCAGCAAACACATGAGGCAATAGAGATGACTCAACATGGGTTCATATTGTGCAGTTCCTCTGATATCCTATTCATTGTCCTGAATCTGAAAAGATAGGAAAATAGTAGCTATACTTAAACAGTGTTGCAAAACAGTAGCACATATCAATAGCTCGGCATGACAAAACACGATCATTTGGGCCAAGGGGATACTGACATGCCTGAGGAAGATTACATATAATTTCATAAGTCCTTGGTTGATTTCCACCTTCGGCTGCACTGCTTGTTTGCTCCTCCAGGCATGACAGGAGCGTTCTGCACTGCATTCAGCAAGTCAACGTATGAATAAGCTAATTTCATCTTGCGGTGGTTATTGTACCTAGTTACAAATGTAGGAATACCTGGAGCACCATGAGGTTAGCTGACAGCAGGTAGATGTAGCCATATAAATTTTGTGCGGTGCTACCAAAATTGAGGTTTGTATCCCTTCCCATTATGAGAATTCTTCTTGAAGTTGGTAGAATGTGACGGCTTGTTCTTTGCATCAAACTTGCCTTTCCCCTGAGATTTGTTGTTGTTGTTTTGGGGCTGGTTGGGCTGGAAGTTCTTCTCCTGTACCATGTGGGCACTAGAAGCTCCCTCGGCGACCTGAGCACGTGTGTCTTTTGCTCTCGCCTTCTCCTCAAAATCAAGAGTGCTAATGAGATCCAAAACAGAAAACTCATGTCTCTTGTTTTTTAGAGAAGTAGCAAAATCGTTCCACGAAGGTGGAAGCTTGGCAATGATGGTCCCAGCAACAAATTTGTCCGGCAACACACATTTAAAGTACTCAAGTTCCTTAGAGAGTGACTGTATCTCATGAGTCTGCTGAACAACAGAGCGCTCATCAGTCATCTTGTAGTCACAGAATTGCTCCATGACGTACAACTCGTTGCCAGCGCCCGAGGGCCCAAACGTGGCCTCGAGCGCAGCCCACATGTCTTTGCCGCTGTCAAACAACATATACGAATCCACAATGGAATCGTCAAGAACACTCAGCAGGGCGGCTTTGAAGAGGGTATCCATGTTCTGAAAAGCTTCCTGCTGTGTAGGATTAAGATCGCCCTCAGGCTTACCCTTAGTGGTGTCATAGCAGCACATGATCTGAAACCAATATACTGCTCTTGTGCGCCACCTTTTATATTGCACCCCCTTAAAAGTAGGCGGCTTCAAAAGCGCAGCAAAACAACTCGGAGTAAATTGCCTGTGATCAGGTTTTTGGATTGGATTGTTGAATATATGAGCAATTTAGTATGAGATTTAATCCAAATCAGGAGTAAATAGATCATGACGACAATTGCAAACATCAAAGTAATGATGCGGACTAAACCAGGAGGACAGAATCACATACTGTACAGCGGGAGCAGAACCGATGTGGTTGATGTTGTCACTCATGTCGTTGATGAAGAGGTTACCGAGGTCGGGGAAGAAGGCTGTCATTGAGGAAGTCGTCGCTGGCAGTAGTCACAGGAGTGTGCTCCCCAAAAACCTGATCGCCCCTCTCCCGTACAGGATCACGAAAGGCGGGGTTCGGAGGACTGTTGTCACTTCTCGTGGTGCACGCCGAAAGGAGGGCTGGAGAAGAATTGCGTGGCGGCGCTAAGATCTGGAACGGTGCGAAACCATATGATATAGCGGCGGCTAGGGTAGAGCATGTCAGGTCGGAGTATAATAGTAGGCCTTTGGCCCCCAAACCCCACGTCCAAGTCAATAATAGCTCAAAAAAAGAGTCAATAATAGCCCCACCAAGGTTTGTCTCAAAAAAACGGAGTAATTAAGGCGTCCGTTAGTCCCTTTAGTATAAATACAATATCATTAATAATGGCCCCACCTTTTGTCTCACAAAGTAGAGTATGTTGGAGTACAACCGGCTACACATTTACAATCCGCTTCTCTTCTCTATCCTCTTCTCTCTCCTTCAACTAAGCACAAATACTATATTTAAATCCTTATAGCCTGCTTATGTCATCTAATTATAGTAGTACTTGCTCTAAAAGTTACTATCCACTGTGTAGTCTGAAATGCCGGGCGTGCAGCGAGCGGTGCCCTCGGTCGGCGCCCCGCTTCAACGGCGGAAGAAGTGAGAGGTCGCGTTGCCCTGACTTGCCATCAATGTGGAGCGGTGGGCTCAGCTGGCGCCGGGCGGGAAGCGCGCGCGGGAGGGGGGAGGGGTTTTTGTTGGGCCAAGAAGGTGAGAAGCCAACTTGGGATCGGTCCGGACGGGGAAATATCATGTGCTCCCATACTCTGCATATGACACTAGTGTATGTTACTACTCCCTCCTTTCCGGTTTATAGAGATGTTTAGAGTAACATAGTAATACGTTACAGTACAAGTTACTCCCCACTATGACCAGCCTTGGCCTCTCCCAGTGCTCCACCATGTATAGCTGCTAAGCCTACCACGTAGGCATAAATATGATGTGGCACCAATAAACTAAGCACCTATGCATTGAACACTTGAGTTACTAAGCCATTTAATGCACTTAGCACCTCATCTAAAGAGCATTAATAGTATAGCCAGCTGCTGGCTATAAGCCTACAGCCCATCTTATAGTCAACATGTACTACAAAGTGCCTAGGAGCATGTGCTAGAGCTGGCTCTTCACGAAGAGCCCGCTTACCTTCTCTCTCCTCTTCTCTTTCCTCCAACTAAGCAGAAATATACTACTGTTTATTCCTTATAGCCCGCTGACTCAGCTCTATTGTACTTGCTCTAAGCACATCTAACCACTTGCTAGCACTCCCTTGACCGTGGACCTTGATGGTGTACGTCACCTTGTGTCTCATAATTTTCCTCATCATCATTTGAGTCCTAGAAGATCTCACCCACATCATCATTAGCATGCAGCCGCCTTGATAGACAACGTGCGCAAAAGGAGTAGAGGCGACTGGGGACGCACCACCACCACGTCGTGGGCACTCCGTATGTGCTCGTGTGTGTGCAGTGTGCGTGTTTTTCCATCGGTGCTAGCTCTAAGGCCGGGGCTACAGTCGTCTTCGTCTCCGACTAGTAGTTGAGCAAAGACGGCAAAGAGGTGCTGCAAGAGATGCGTACGCGTCGTTGCGTGCAAGCTTCGCTGTAGCACGACGAACCGGACGTCGCCGCGGATGGCGCACGCCTCCATGCAGCCGAGTGTGTGCGCATGCATGTGTTATTCACATGCATTCTGCGGCCGAGCGTGTTAGCATGCACGTCTTGTGTACGTGCGTTGTCTGCTCCATGCTATGCGCGTATGTGCATGAGTTGGATCGGATGGAGTAAGTGCGTTTGCTTGTGTACATATTTTAGAGTGTAGATTCACTCATTTTGTTTCGTATGTAGTCCCTTATTGAAATA
This sequence comes from Triticum aestivum, assembly GCF_018294505.1. Classification (NCBI taxonomy): domain Eukaryota; kingdom Viridiplantae; phylum Streptophyta; class Magnoliopsida; order Poales; family Poaceae; genus Triticum; species Triticum aestivum. Next base: position 432,769,936 of record NC_057795.1, on the reverse strand, counting down.
TCTAAAAAGACTTATATTTGAGAACGGAGGGAGTATAAAACATCTTCAACTTAGCATCTTGATGTACCGTTTCTAGTGGTTAGCGAAAAGTTGATGTTATTTTAGTTGTTTATAGGTGGGCAGGCGGCAAAAAATAGGGGAAAACGCGCAAGGTTCCTTGCAGACGCTCCACCGCGAGGTTCCTTGCTCCTCCTCGGTCGTCGGGAATCTATGCTCTTCAACTCTTTTCTTTTACCTGAGCTTTGTTCATCCTTTTCCCAACACGGAGACATCTAGCATCAAGGTGCACGTGTCATGCAAGAAAATGGAGATAATCAGATAAACAGTGCGTAAGTGAGTCGTGCGGGGAGGGGGAGTGGGGGGGAACCCTTTTTCGTAAGTGAGTCGTGCACTTCGATGGCACCTACGCAATATTTTTTCTCCTCGATGGCACGTGAATGGCACGTGAATAGTGCACGTACTCAATGACGGAGCACGGGATGGTAGCAATGACATGGTCAGCCCTTTTTTGGAGAGAGTACGTACTACTAGTAAATAACTTTGATGTGTCCCGTCAACTCGCAGAACGATGAGAAGCTTGATTACGCCTTCTCCCTCGCCAATGCGTGTGCGGTGGCTCGTAGCACGAGGAGAAACTTTTGCTTACAAGCGGTGGACGTGCAGCAGTTCATTTGGTGTCAGATTGCCAGAAGCACTACTGTAGAACCATCGACTTCCGGAAGAGGCGAAGAGCCAAGCGCAAGGTCACCTACTAACCTTAGGCTAGGCGTAGTGGGAGTAACATAAGTATAGGTATCTCCTTTTTTATTCTAGAAACAACCACACGCGAATATCAAGGTGCTGGTTACGTAGAACAAATTTCCTGTAGTCCGTGCTCAGCACTCCTCTATCTCTCTTCTCAGCCAGCCAGCGGACGCGCGGAGCGCATCATCTGTTTGCTCACATGCGGCCCCACATGTCAGTGAAAATGCAAGAGGACCCACTGAACCTGCACATCTTTCACCTCGACGTGCTGGTGATGAAAAACAAATCCAAGAAAGATCTTCGGTGGCCGCTTTTGGAGTTACTCAAGAGTAGTAGGATTCTATTTACAGTTTAACCCAAGATGCACATCTCGTGGCTTCAACTTATCAACTACCACTCTATTTTCTTTCATGACACGACCTGGATGCTGGATGTCCCACGTGTCGGCAAAAGGAGGAAGAACCCAACCAAATCTTCGGTTGTGCTCTCGGATTAGACTAGTTGTGCTAACTTAAATTTTTTATTGTGTACTCCCTCCGTTCCAAAATACTTGACTTCCATTTGTCCAAAAATGGATGTGCCTATATACTAAAACATTTCTAGATACATATATATTTTGACAAATACTAGAACGGAGGGAGTAGAATGGATGCAAGTTTTTGTATTGGGAAGAAGAGTACATCCATATATTGATAGAGCATTGGAGTTGGCCTTACAAGTGGGACCGCAGTTGAGGAAACCGACTATCGGCAAACCCCCACCTCGCCCGTCGCGCGATGGCTGAGTTAGAGGAACGATGAGGTTGAAGAGATTGCTCTAGCACGGACTCCAAGAAATTTGGTGTCAGATGGAAGTCGTGCTGGTGGCGTGTGCCAAACTCCTGGACGTGAATGCTTGTTCTGGCCCATGCCACCCTACTACTCCTACTACTTACTATATAGTACTACTAGTATCGAGGATTCGAGGTGCTGGTTACGTATGGCTACAGTAAAAACACCCGCACGACGCGTGAAGCATGTGAAGCTAGTACAAATAGTGTACTACTATTGTTGATGATTGGCTCCGATAACCCATTGCAATGCATGTACAATTATGTATTCAGAAAATATTTTTTTGCCTTGTTGCACCACTCACTCACAGAAGCAACTCAAAAGCCATTCATAAATTTAGTAAGTTTGTCACAGGCATATCATTTTATTACATACAACAGGTCATCAACCCACATCGACAACGAGGATACATTATAAATACTAAAGTTTTCGCCACACAACAAATAACAAGCAATGAAATGAACTTCAACTCAACCATTCCTCGATGTTGGAAACGCTTTCTTTGAACCACAAGTGATTCTCTAGGACGGGGCATCTATTGTCGATCTCGAGACCAACGCGGGACTGATCATCCAGGCTGAAGCGGCCTACTATATCAGTACCAGGGTGGGGAACCACCCAAATGTCTGAGGTATAGACATAGTTGCTTCTCATAAATGGTGCTAGTAACGTTGTGTCAACAGCAGTTGGATCGCCTTTCACCATCATCGGATAGTTTTGTCCAAGGAAGAGCGAGTTTTCTCCAAGACTATCAATTCTGTACCAGGGAGAAGGTGTTGGCGCTAGCACACTAGTATCCATCCCGAATACCATGCAACGGGTGTTGGAAGAGGTCCGGAGAGTGCGACCATGGGAGACTACACCTGCTTCCTTAGCAGTAACATCATCAGTGGGTTGTATACACACGAGAAGAGGTGATCCATCGGAATTAGTTGCCAGGCGCCAACGAGTATATGGGTGCTGCTCGTCCTCATGCTCATGATCATCACCATCATCATCTCCCCCTTGGTTATAAATTTTTTCAAGTATAGGTGGTGGAATTTTCACAGGACCTTGGAAACACAAGAAGAAGGTTAATTAGTAAAGGGAAACTTGCTAACCCGCATGCATGTGGATGAAACAATTATAATTACGGTGGAAGACAAATGTACCGAAATCATAACGATTCCATGCAAAAACAGTGCCACGAGTGGTGGCAGCAAACACAAGGCCCTCGTATTCAATTGCATCACAGTACTCATCTGTGTACAGAAACTGATTTTTGAGCAATGTCCATCGAGTCAAACCAGCAACGATGGCAACAAGCTTGTCGAAGATAGCAACAACTTCATAGTTGTTGTAATTCCAAGAGCGGGTGGGGACTCGAGAAATTGCTATCTTCCATAGAAGACAGTCACCATGATTGTATTTGAACGTGCATACAATACCGGTGTGGTCAACCTCTGGGCAGTCTGCTGAGATTTTTGGAAGTGGAACCCGGTCATGAGTGTACACATTCACAAGTTCCCACTCGCAGTTGGACCCAATGTAAACAACCCAATCTCCATTTGCGCCTGCCCAGGCCTTGCCCTCAAGCGATGGCATCTTAACATCATACGTATCATTATCAAGCGGCATCAACTTGCACAGGGTGAGGCCTCCGTCGTGACGGCGCCGGTCATCAGGGTCACGGCGAAGAAGATAGGGGAGATCAAACCGTTCCTTAACTCTTGGGTTCCTTGTAATGATGTTATTAGTTGAGTCAAGAATGGGCTTGAACAAACGTGCCATGCTAGCCGAGGTGATGATGTCACACCGATCAATGAGTTCCTCCACCACATCATCTTTCAGATCGGGGCAAGAATAACGGGGTCGTTTCCGTCCTGTTCCCTCCATGGAGAAGACGATCGAACAATGGCAGAAGAAAGCGTGAAGGGCTGAAGGAAAATGGAGGAGGGAGAGGAAGAGCGTGCGACAGCAGTTCCAAATCGAGAGGGAAAGGCGAAGCGTCGGTGGACGGTTGCGAGTTTACCACGGTTCATGAAGGGGTGCCCCAGCCTACACATCGGTTCGGAAATACTCCTACTACTCGTCGTCTTCTCACTGATATGTTGGAACGGGACCACATGTCAACGAAATATGGTGTGTAATTTCTCGTGCAAAATGCGATCTGGCCGCGTTGGCCCGAAGTGCCGCATTAGTTTTTTTTTTTGAAATTTGCCGCATTAGTTATCGACCTTTATTTTTTTTAACATGCAATCTGAATGGATAGCTCCTGTGGTCATCACACGTGAGAGGATATAGTGATGGTTGATTCGCCCGAGCATCTTTACTGAGGGAATATGGGAGTACCAGCGGATTCAAGAACAGAGAAATGATGGTTGCTTCGTCCGAGCAACTTACTGTGGCGAAGGTGGGGCTCTGTGGTTTGACTGCTCACTAGTCATTACTACTGCGGCGCAACGATCGGGGTGAATCTTTCCCTGAAGTTGTGTTGTGCACTCAATATTGCTGCATGGCAGGTGGAGCCGAATGAAGGATGTCCAACATGTCGGTGAAATGAAGTTGAATTGTTTCTGGCATTGCTATCAATGCTTCAGGATTTGTTTATATGTACGCATAATTTTGATGAAATTGTATTGTGATGCTATGAAGGTTTCAACTCTGGTTCCCGCAGGAAAAAAAAGGTTTCAACTTAGGATTCATGTGTCTTGCCTCGAGATTATCTCGTTACAACATTCCATCAAATACAAATGAAACTACCATGGCTAATGCATCTCAATGGTTCGCAGATCAGCGCCAATATTCACATCACAACTGAAGACAAAGTTGTGAGAAGGTGTACAAATAAAGAAAAAAATATAATTGATCGATGTTGTTCGTAGGCATGGCTCCATTTCCTTGGCATAGTGTTCATTGCTTGGCAGCTAGTTTCACCTAGCTCTGTAGCCAAAAAAGAGGTGTATGAAGGACACCACAATCCGATCATTTTGTGCAGCTCCACTAAAATCGGGCGGACCATCCCTGTTTGCAAAGATATCTAGTCAGTGTGATTACAATAATAGTGGAACTAGATGATGAAACATAACACACATAAATAGAAGCCGATCACCTCTACGATCTCTCTTTAGGACTAACTTCTTGTCGGAGAAGATTATACACGGAGTTGGATGAGGAGGATAGCAAAACCACTCTCCCTTTCCGCAGTCCCACAGAAATGTAAAAACGTTGCCCGTGTGACATTTTGGCGGAACTGCACAAAACACTCTTCAGAAAAGTGATTTGTGCAGTTCACCAAAAGGTCGCAATAGCAATGAGGTGAAAATGGATAGCCCTGTTTGCAAAAGGAGGTCGAAAGGAAACAATTACTGCCCAATAACACGAGTCGAAGACACATACGCCGACAAAAAATAAGCATGTTCCATGTAAAAGGGGAAAGATAGCACATGGTGGTTTATCAAAAATGGTTTGAGGACGAGATTGCAAGATGGAAAGTACGCCGGCCGAGATACGATTTAAGCAAACAACTAAAGAAGATCCACATGCAGCAACGTGGGAAGATGGGCAGTGGAGCAAGGCCGGAGGAAGCTATACCTGAGGGTCGTCGGGATGTTACTAGGAGGGCGTCGGCGGTCGGGATCTGCCCATACTGCGAAAGCGAGCAAGTGGCGAAGGCCCTACCGCGCCGAAGCTTGGTCAGAGAGAAGGCGGGTACCGCAGATCGGGACGAGCTGCCTCAACACCGTCGAACAGAGAGACGATGCACATCCTCCCTTTCCACCGGCAGACAGGATGCGGCCGGATCACTGACCAACGCTGAGAGAGAGAGGCCACGGCGGCCTTGTGTGAGATTGTGTGACGAGACTCACGAGAGACAAACCCATTTTTCCATTTTCCCCACGGCAATCGTTTTATATTCTAGGTGTGGTACCCGACCCTCCTTCGAGTAAACAACCGCTACACGCGTCAAATTATCATGTGGGCTGCCTTTTGTACAGAAACAAACTCCACCGTGTACCCGCGCGGGTGTGGCCAAGAACGAGACGTGAGTACGTGCGTCCTGCGTGCACTTCTTCTTTAGGTGCAGGTACGTACGTGGGTGGGTGTGAGAGACATGGTTTGTGCGAAACAGAGGCAATGTGTTGATGATATCTCAATCAGAAAAATGTAACATATGCAATGTGTGTGAAACGGAGTCATGGACGTGAGATATCGATAGAATTGAAAACAGGGATGAAGTGTGTGGCTGCGCGATCGATAAAGAGTGCCATCGAATTTGTGTTTGCCCACATCAAAGATACAGGGCGGCTGGCCTACTGGAATTTGAGAGGGCAGAGGTGCAGTTCTTCTCTGTGGCATGGATACCTACCTACAACGTTCGACTATCGTTGTGTGTGTGGGGGGGGTAGAGACCGGTCGACTAGTATATGTCTGGGGAAGGAGAGAGACCTAGCTATGTATTGAGGGAGATCAATCGACATCCATGGATATGTGTAGCAGAGGAATAAGGTTGGGAAAAAGACAAAGGTAGAGCGTCGGAGGGAATTGGTGGTGGAGTGGCATCTCACAAATGGTGGGAGAGGCCTGCTAGACAAACGGAGGGTATGAGTGCAATATCAATAAGAGAGGGCGGGGGATGTCTGTCTGTCTATGCATGTGCGTGTGAGAGACGGGTCGGGAGGTATTCAAGGATGATGAGGGGAGAAGATATGGTTGTGGTAAGCATGCGTAACTACATAGGAAGATCAACCGTCGTGTGTCCGAGAAAAGGAGAGACATAACTAGCGAGGTAAGTGTATCGGTGCTTGGTGAAAACGAATTGTAGTCGACCTGGATATATGTAGGGAGATCAGTTCATATACGCGCCTGCATGTGTTAGAAGCAAATAAGGTCCGGAGAGGCAGACATGGGGAGAGAGTGTGGCTAGGAGGTGGTGCGAGAGGCCTACCATGTCGAGGGGGGAGGAGTGTGCGAGCATGTGACTAATGAAAAGAGGGGCGGGAGTGTGCACCTGCGTGGAATCGTATTGGACATATGGGGGCATGGACGGTGAGAAGAGAAGAGGGGAAGTATATATGTGTTTGTTGTAGGCACACTTGGCTAGAGAGGTATATCGACCAGTGTGTGCCAGAAAGAAGGAGCCGGGGGCCTACACACACCGCTGGTGGATGACCTAAAGAGAAATAATGAACGTGCGCGATGGAGGGGACGCTAAGGGTGTGTGAGGGGGGCGGGCGTGTGCATGCACGATAGAAAGTTAGCGCTAGCTAGCTACAAATAGAAGAGGATCGTGAAGGTGTAAAAGACGAACAAAGATCATAATTCATTATAAAAAGGTGGATACGGATACTTGAAGAAGATATCATAATGTACAACATTGATTATAATTTGGGCTAATGTGTGGCTTTTGCAACTCAGGTCTAAATACTTGTCATAATGTAGGGGGCGGGGCACTATACTTTGTGTGATAAACACGGTGTACGTATGGAACATGGTTTAGATTATGAATATATAGTTAGTACATCAAATGTGCTATTATTTGGAATCAACATCAAGTGTATTCAAAAAATAGAATTCGAGTTCATGTAGTACACATAGTTCATATCTATCTCTATAGTAATCATGTGGTGTGTTATTAAGGTAATACACGAATGATGGTTGAAGTTGGCAACAATCATGATTGTAGATTCTTATTGAAATAGAGAAACGAATTCAAATTTAGTTCGAATTGCAACAGTAGTATAGACATTTGGAATGCACTAAAATGTTGGTATGAGTATATTACATGCATTATACAGCAAAGCAAAAAAAATTAATCGGACATAACATGGATTCATACTCCCTCCTTCCATCTATATAGGGCGTAATGAGATTTTTAAGACCGCCTTTGACTATTGACAAGATTAATAGTCCATGACATGCACAATGTGAAAATTATATCATTGAAAGAACCTTTCACAAACAAAGTTAACGGTGTGCTTTGTGTAAGTTGCATGTCATATATTATTGCTCTAATATTTGGTCAAAGTTAGTATCGAAAAACGCATTAGGCCCTATATAGATGGAAGGAGGGAGTAGCTTTGAATAGCATTTGTATAGTAAAACGGGGCAAGACACTCTCTTTGTGTGGTGTGAATAGTTTTTTTCCATTTTCTTTTTGGTTGAGGGAAGTGCGAATTGATTTGGTACGTACAAGTACAATATTACTATGCAGTCAAAAAAGTACAATATTACTACACGTTAGGCTTGTCCCTAAATTTCAACCCGCGTCTTGTTATATCCCGAAATTATAGATATCATGCTCCCAAAACTGGCGCCTTCACAACCCGCGCCTTGCTATCCCGAAATTACAACGCGCGCAAAAACTCCCTCCAACTGCCAAATCCCGACACGCGAAATCCCCCTTCTAACCCTGAGCCGAAAGGGCCGCTAGTTCAAATCGGTGGGGGGTGCTTTTGTAACACACCCTACATTTTGGACAAGCGCGTCCGTAAGTCATGCTTAACCCCCTCCCCCTTTTCGCCATTCGAAATCCCAGGCCGCCATAACCTCTCCGTTCCAGCCGCGAAACCCCACCCTCCTCCGTCCGCCACGTCACCGCTGCCCAGCCGGAGCCTCTTCCCCGATGACGTCGTCCACCGCAACAGCTCGACGTCCCTCGTCCACCTCCCCAGATGAGGATCCGTCGTTCATCTCGCCCTCCCGCCGGTTCAGCCACCCCGTTCTCCACCTCCAAGGAGCTGCTCCGACGATCGCCTCGTCTATCGCGGCTGCTCCATCCCCACAACGCCACCTTAACCTGCTCCACCGGAACCGCAGCATCCTCACCGACTCCTCGGACGAAGCCGAGGCCTACTCGGCGCCACCAAAGAGGTTGTACACTCATCGCATCGTACCTTCTCCTAAACTCGACCTCCCGGCGCCGACGGTGCACCATCCCGCACCCCCATGGAGCGGCTACCTTGAAGCCGGCGCCGCGGGCAACATCTCCACGGCGGCTCTCCCCCAGTGCGAGGCCCCTTCGGCGGCGGCGGCCATACCAGCTAGATCTGCTGCTGCTGCTCCGGCTCTCGCTCGCTCGCTCGCGCTGCTGCTGCTCCGGCTCTCGCTTGCTCGCTCATGCTGCTGCTGCTGCTCCGGCTCTCGCTCGATCGCTCGCTCGCCCAGCTGCTGCTACTCTCCCCCTCGCTCGCGCTGCTGCTCTGCTCCGATTAAGCCACACTTCAGTCGACTGAATCGACTTTTGGGTCAGTCGATTTTCAGGGGTTGGGGGGGCTCGCCGGAGTTAAGGAAGAACCACCCGCAGCGGGGACGGGGGCTCGCCGGAGAGGTGCCCCACTATCTATCTTAGGGTTCAGGGTAGGGGGCGGGGGGCCTAGAGGGCTGGCCAAGGCGGCGGTGGCGAGTTGTTTCGGGGCGGCGAGGCGGCGCTGGGGCTGGCGGTTCGGCCGGTGGTGGAAGGCGGCTCAGGGGTGTGCAGGTTGAAGATGAACTGCAGGCCCTCCCTAAACTACATGTCGAGTGTCTCTCTGCTACCATTGCGTTCAGTTTCGACAGTAGCATTCAGATTCCACAGTTAATTTCAGTTTTGATAGTTAAGTTCAGAGTCAACAGTTTTTACCTCATCTGTTGTAGTCAGGTGGTTTTTGGTGATGTTAATTTTACATCCATTTTTCATCATCTATTGGAGATGCTATTAGAATCCCACTTGAGATTGACGATGTCTGTCTTGTGCTGCTTCAGCCTTGACGTCTTACGGCTCACCGGAGCTGCTCCAATGACAGAACAATCCATCACAACAGAGCAGTGCCCTAGACGCCGTCTACAGATTCCTTAGATCTTCCTCCACACCTTCGACAGCCACCTCTGCCTCAACTGATTCAGCGACCAACCCAATGATGCTGAGGTCGACACGGCTACGGCAAAGAGGTTGTACACTTGTTGCGTCACTTATTACTATACATTCACGTCGATCCATTAGGGCTATTTTGGTTCAACGGAAAAACATAGCAATAGGGAATTTTCCAATGGCACTCTACTATTCAATTATTCATGCATTTTGTTGAAAGGAATGAAGCAAAACATCCATCTAGTCCTACTTTTCAAAATCCTATGCATGAAAACAAGACCAAGTGCATTAGTGCCAGAATAACATTCTAACTGTACACGATTTCATATGGTTTCCCTTTATTTTGGCCATGTTTCTTTGCATTCCTCTGCTCTTCCAATTCCTGTAAACCAAACACCTAAGTTGATAGAAATCCTGTGTTTACAAATGCTCTGTTTACCATGTGCATTTTCCTATCCTATTCCGGTGTTTTTCCTATGCCTGCGTTTTAAGAATCATGCAAGCCAAATGAACCCTTACAGAATTACTTCAGTTACAGGTACGTGTTGAAGGGAACTTTGTGTGGTTTGTCCTGCTCCTGTCGCGACGTCGTCCACCTCACCTGAGCTGCTCCATCGACAGAAGCATCCACCAAACCAGACATCACGACTCCTGACCATCTTTCGCCGCCTCAGATCTCCTTCCCTGCCGCCGGCACGCACCCCAACGGCATCACCATCATCGACTCAGCAGATGAACCTCAGGAGTACACGGGTCCACAAGAGAGGTCGCACTCTTTTGTGTCTGCTTATGTTATGCATTGCTTAAACTTACCTGCTACTTTATCGTTCTGTTCAGCTCTTGGACTCCGAACTCAGGTCCAAATTCATGTTCAAACTTGAGTTCTAAATTAGTTGTGGGGCACATATCGAGGCAGCAATGAATAGTATGTCTGTCTAATATCTGGTTCACCTAGGGTATGCCTATGTTGTTCATCTTGGGTGGGAAACAAATAGTAAAGCAATCATCATCTGTCTTTTTATTAATTTAAAGCAATCGTCAGCCTGCTATCATTATTTTTGGATCCATCCACTAGTTGTTACCATCACTCTAAATTTCTGCATGCTCTCCTTACATAATCTCACCATATTTTTTCGTATGCATGTCAGATATTGTACACAGTCATGCTGAACATGTAGAGAAAAAGAGAAGAGTTTTGTGTGGCAATACAATGTCATGCAGACATCGCTCCATGGTGGGTTCAATGGCAAACCCTCCCCACCCCTCTCCAGATTGTAATCCAGAGGAAGATATCTGTTCTGAAGCGGATTCAGACGCCGCTGACCACTCCTATTTACCCCCAAGGTGTTTGCTCTACCTTGGAATGATGATGTTAGTCATATCATGCATATGTAGCCTTGCAGTGCCTACTTTTGACATCATATATGTCATCTGCTTAGTTTAGACATGTTCTGTAATGCCACCTGTTTAGTTTCTATATCATATATGGGAATTATGCAGTCTCATGTCTTTTAGCCAGCCATAATATATGTGAAATGTGCAATGCCATCCTGTTTAACCAGGCATCATATATTGCCCATCCTTTTCTTCATTACATTTCCATTTGTCGACAATGTTTGTACATTAAACTACTCTTCCTGTGAATCAGCCATTTGGGTGGGAGATGGAAAAATCTGGAGTGAAAACAAGGCCTTCAGAGCAGACAGTGCTACCTGTCGAAGCAGATCTCTTGTTGGGTCCTGATAGCTCCTTAGAGATGGATTCAGAGACAGATGACCAGTCCTATTCCCCTACTGAGGTGTATGCTCTAACTTGGCACGGTTATACTGCTCATATCATGCATACGGTGTCTTGCATTGCATAGTTTAGACATCATATACACAATATTCAACACCATGTTCTTAGTTTAGACATCATATCGAATGCCCTCTGTTTAGCATATAAATCACATATGTGAATTAAATGGTGCGATCCTGATTACTTAGATAACATGTAGGTGAATTATGTCATGCGATCCTGTTTTGTTATTCATCATATCTTTGAATTATGTTATGCTATGCTATCCAGTTAGATAGACATCATATATGTGAAATTATGTCATGCTATCCGTTTTAGTTAAACAATATACATGTCAACTATTTCATGCCCTCTTTTTTCCACACTATCTATTGCATCTATCTCTCATACAATGTCTGTACATTCAACTATGTTTCCTGTTTATCAGCCATTTGAATTGGAGTGGGTGATGCCAGTATCTAGCAGAATAAAAACACGGTCTTCAAATAAAACAGTGCTACCTATTGGTGGAGATAGCACCCCGGTTGTACATGCACAAGAACCAGCCCTACCACACATAACCCAAACTCTCGCATATTGTACCCCTACTGTGATGGACAGAGAACCAGCTTCACCCAATCTAACCCCAACCCCAGCCGATAGTAACCCAGTTCCTGTTGACACAGCACCATCTCCACCACAGAGCTCCCAAACAAGAGCAGTTAGTAAGGCAGCTCCAGTGCCCAAAGGGCCAGTACTATGACGACCAACCCTATCTCCACCAGTTAGTACGCCTATTCCCGTGGAGGAAGCACAACCAGCCAGTCGTAGTTTAGCATCTATCGCATTTGATGTTATTAAATCGTATGTGTGTATCTTCCCATCTTGGAAATATTATACTGAAGATGAAGGAAAATGCCATTTGTAGGTGTTTGTCCAGGAGTTATGTGTAAGTAATGTTATTCATGGCAATTACTTTGCTTCGTCCCATACATCCTACCTCCATGATGGTTATAATACAGCAAATTTTCCCATTTTTCTCTATAGAGAAGGACCGATTTGGAAACTCAGGATGAGGTAACCTGTGCTAATACCTCTGCTATCTTCAAGAATGCTTGGTGGCAGTATCGGAATTACCTGAAGAAACGTACTTCACCGGCAAAGAAACTCATCAAATTCCCTTACGTTCTCCTGAGACACATTTACTGGACGATGACTGGGAACGCCTTGTTCTCTACTGGTCCTGAACCAAGAATGTGGTAAGGACTATGAGCTCATTTTCTATTTTTAAGTATTATATTCTTGCGTCTTACTGTACTCTGTTCATGTAGAACAAGTGCCTAAACCTGAAGAACAACTGTTCTAATTTAAGATTCCATTGCTATCATAGTTCAAAAAAGCGCTAGGCGTTAATTGTGCGTTTTGCCACCGCCTTGCACTTTACTGACCAAAGCGCATGCTTATGCGCAGTTATGCACAGATTAAGCATAGTTATGTGCAATGTGTTTTGCCAACACCTAGAGCCTAGGCGCGCTTAAGCGCTCGCTTAGGCGCGCCTTTTTTAACTATGATTGCTTTGCTCTTGTATCATTGTATTTACTCATACAAACTTATTTTTAAATTGAAGGATCCAATCGAAACTCCAATGGCACGGCAAATATGTTCACGCATGTTTCTTTAACAGGTTTGCTCTTATCAATAGCTCTTTTGATTTCAATTTCAATTGTGTATACAGTTGACTTTCATATCATGCACATTACTAGCATCACAACAGAGCCAATAGTGTTGTTGTACATGTAGACCCGTGGTACCCATCTGAAATCTTGTTGTGCCGTGTAGTTTCCCACGCTTTGTATTCTTTCACTGCTGCTTTGTCTTGAACTGATATGATTTGAACCGTGTCTCTATTTTGATTTGGCAAGACAATCCAGTGACCATAGGACATAGATATATGTTTGTTTGATGCTTTTATTATGTACTAGTACTTGGCAATAGAAGACTTGGTAGTTTAATCATGTCCACCTTACTAATGAACTGGTTCACCGAAATGAGTTTCATATACTAGTACATGCTAAACTTGTTATGTGTCTGCTTGTTTCTTCTTTTAGAATGCTGACAGAATATTGGGGAAGAGTGCCTTATTAAGCAATGGTAAAGGAAGTAATGTAGATAAGGTTTAGGATAGTGACACATCCTTGTTGGTCTCCAACAAAGCTGATAAAATAGCTAAGGAAGACTATCTTGAAGACAGCGAGACAACCCCAAAGTCCTGTCTTGGTTTAGTGTTCGAGTTACTGGCCACTACCTTGCACAAGCTATTCAAACTCACTGTCTGAATCAGTTCGGTTTCTTGAGTCTCAACTACAAGATGAAAGACATCGATCAGCTGTGTTGCGACAAGAAGCGGAAGGACTGCGGAAGTCCCTGGACATTCAGATGCATACTTTCTGGTGCAACAGCAAGTGTTGGAGGATTTTAGCGCCAAACAGGACAAAGCTAATCAGCTTGCTAAGCTTATTGCCAGCATGGTGGATACCCAGGATAATGTTTCTTGAGCTCTTCTGAAGTTGTTTCAGTTATGCTCTTGTTTTGCTGCCGCGTTATTTGCACTGGTGGCCAATTTTGATGGCCAAGTGTATGTAATATGCTGCTTTGTTCCCTATATTTGCACTGGTGGCGAACTTTGATGCCCAGTGGATGTAATATGTGTAATAGCGGTAATAGGCTAGCCTTAATTTCCTGCTTATTTATTTCTTTATTGTCTTGTTTAGTTGTTTGCTTGTAGTCACTGCAGTTCTTTTTCTGTGTTTTCTAGTGGCCACAATAGCCTATTTTTGGTAACTAGGCCAAAATAATCATGGCAACACACGGACTGTTGTAACCATGGGCCTCCTGCAGGCCGTATGATCCATGGGCCTTCGTTCGACCGTAGGAGCATTGGCATTCTATACGGGCCGTAGGATCCATCAGCCTTCTATACGGGCCTTAGGGATCAATGGGCCTTCTACGGGCCGTAGGGTCCATGGGCCTTCTACGGGTCGTACTATCCATGGGCCTCATACGGGCCGTAGGATCCATGGGCCTTCTACGGGGCGTATCATCATTTCACCAATCACGGGCCATACTATTCATGGACCATAACGGGCCGTTAATAGGCCGTATTTGATAACTCTATGAAAACAGCCCAACGGGGTTTTTTTTGACATGAAACGGTCCAACGTATTAACGGACCGCAAACGGGCCGACTGTAACGACGGGCTGAATTTGGCCCACAAGTAGAAAATAACAGTAACGGGCCGTATGTAACCAAATGCTGCAAATGAGCCCAAGAATCAATGGGCCCTGAGAAGGCCGAAAGATAACTTGGGCTGGAAACGGCCCAATGGAATAACGGGTCGTTAATGGGTATAAAGTGATACACTGTTCATTATGGGCCAGTTTCACCACGGGTCGTTAATGGGCCAAGAGTTACAAAGGTCCTCATATGGGCCGAAAGAAGTCATGGGCCACACACGGGCCGGAAGTTAAAACGGGCTGAATCATATTGGACAGCCCAGATGACGCTACTGGGCCTAATTCAGATAGGGCGTAACGGGCCCTGGGTTAGCGGGCTGTAAATGGGCTATATGCGAACAGGCCGTTAACAGGCTTTCCGTGGGCCGGCCCGCCACCTTTTGACCAAGTCAGACGAGTCGGCCTTTTCACAGGAATGGGCCTTTGTTGGACCGTGCCACGTGTCGCCGTATCATAGGCGCCTTCGGTGCAATGAGCGGATGATATATGTCCCAACGGTGAGCCGACACGTGTTTCCTCCAGCCAATGATGATTTTACATGTGGAAAATCCCCATTGGTCGGGGCTGTTAATGGGTTATCGGATCCAAAACCCGACCCGATAGCTTAACGGCGTTCCGTTACGGTGGATGCCACGTGTCGGTCACCCTTGACGAAAGCAGTTCAGTGACGCGGGATTTATCGTCATGGAAGTGGACACTTCCGTGATGATAATTTTGGTAATGTCATGGCACACTTCTACGACAGCACAGATATGACTATCTTGATTCTACCATAAATTTGTCATGGATGTACATGCATGACAAAAATGCGGCCTACTGTGAGAAACACGTATCATCACGGGAGTGTATTTTTTTTTGTAGTGTGAGTTCACTGCGGCAAACTTTTATATCTTACAGGAAGATATGAAGAAGGCACGGGAGCTTGAGGTCCTTGAGAGACTGAGAGGAGTAGACACTCACAGATTCATACTGACATGGAAGGAAAATAGGGATATCAGATTCACTGTGGACTACACCCCAGGTAACTCCGAAGAAACCGTGAAGTGCAGTTGCAGAAGTATGTATCGCAAAGGACTTCCTTGCAAACATATTCTTCATGTTCTGATTCAGCTACGCTTACGTGAGATACCTAAGTGTTTAGTACTGCGGAGGTTTAGCCAAGGTTCTGCGGAGGTTTTTTGAAATTACTACGTTCCCCAACAGGATTAACTACACCCACTCACCCCATGACCCCGCGAATTCCGCGCCTTGATGGCATGTATTAAAACCGCCCCGAAAGAGCAACCGTCTGCCCCGTCCGCAACGGATCCGGGCGCGTGCCGAGGCCCTATAGTGGCGGACCCGGGCCTGCAGCAACGTCCCGTCACACGTGTGAGCTGGCAGGCCGGCCTGGCCGCCAGGCGCCGCGTGGCAGACAGGCAACGGGCAGCGAGCCTGTCACCCAGACGGCACGCCACCTGGCCCCCATCGTGACTATTCGAATTCCGCCAAGCGGCCGTGACTGCGTCTAACTCCTGGCACTCGGCTCCTCCCAGGCGGACGAAGCAGCAGGCGGAAAGCCACTTAAAGAGGGAAACTACTGAGGCTCTCCGGCTTCCCAAGCCGTAGGACCTCACCAGCTTCGGGGACTACTGACGGGGGGATAGACCCCGGGTAGGCTCATCCACACCTTAGCAGATTTCAAGACATCGGGGCTAGCCTAGCCCCTCAGTCCGACTAGCCGCAAGGGCGGCCTCCGTGGCCGGCTGGAGCCAACCGGTCGCCTCCTAGAAGGCGGCGCACCTCAGAAGGCGGCGATGGCATGGGTTGGCCCCTAGCAGGCCGCCCATCGCCACCTCAAAGTCTGCACCCACCCAATATGACAAGACAGGGTGTGGCAACAGTGCCACCTGCCACCCCCAAATCCCAGAAGGAACATGGCTACAGTGTAGACGTACCAGGCGGACACGCTTCGCCTGGCACGACAATGTAGCCACGCGGTCCATGACGATGCCTACGTCACACAGGGCCATGCCCCACGATGGGCAGTCGGTGTGGCCTGCAGGCAGCGGGCCCCACCAGCCCGCTTGTCCCAGAAGACGGCAAGGCCAGAGCAGGCGGCCTCAAGGGGAGGCCGACTCCTAGCAGGCAACAGCCCCTCACTACTGGAATCTGGCACTTTGCCATCTGCCATGGCAGATGGCAAAGGCATGTTCGGCGGATGGCAAAGGCTTTGCCATCAGCCAGCAGATGGCAAACAGTTCATCTGAAACCCTGCCGGTAAAGGCTTCTTTGCCATCTGCTGGCTGATGGCAAAGAGCCTGTGGCTTTGCCATCTGCTGGCTGATGGCAAAGAGCATGTGGCTTTGCCATCTGCTGGCAGATGGCAAAGCCTCTTAACGGGGTTAGCTCCGTTAGAGGTTAACGGCATACTTTGCCATCAGCCAGCAGATGGCAAAGGCTGCAGGCTCTTTGCCATCTGCCAGCAGATGGCAAAGAGCCCAAATAGGCCAGCCCAAATGTTACATGTAGATGACACGTGGCCTCTTTGCCATCTGCCAGCTGATGGCAAAGCTCTTTGCCATCTGCCAGCTGATGGCAAAGTGACTATATTGCCCCATTTAATTTTGTTTTTTCTTATATCAATTCATTTTCACAGAAATCAAACACAAATATATTTATATGACCAATATAGCATATTCAACACATATTACCAATAGTCATGAACACATATGTATCCAACACATGTTACCAATAGTAGCAAGTTTCATCCGTACATATACATAGTTTCATCAATATTACACAGTTTCATCCATAGGTAGCAAGTTTCACAAGGTCAAAACAAAAACTAAATACAAGCACTCCATCAACCCAAGCTTCCGTGATCTTAAGCAAATCTGTAAAATGGGAAAGAAGAAAGTTAGAAGAAGAAGATTATTATGATGCAACTAAAATGTGAAGATTATTATGATGCAACTTATATCTGTAAAATAGGTCATTCTTGAACATGTAAAGATAATTTCGAAATGTATGGAAGTTCAGTTGCATGAGTCTGGTGACAACATTCAAACAGAGAATTAGATAGTACTTACTCACTCCAGTTCACAAAATTTTATCATTTTTCGCATAATTTTAACAAGTGTTTGGAATATAGTAATATACAAATTTGGGGATGCTACTACAATGATAGTATTGTACAGCTACCACTAGGTTATTCCTTCAACATTAAGGGCCTGAGCAAGCATATAAGGCCTAAGGTGATACCTGATGTTATCTCAATCTCATCCATGACAGCTGGAAAACCACGCTGAGTTTGGCCTGGCCAAAAAAGATACAAAATCAACACATGAACTTAGATTAACCGCAGTAGCTGATAGTTCTTGGCTCAAAGATCTGTTGCAACAACAACCCAGACCATGCCCCCCGCGCCCTGTGAGGAAGAGATGCAATTAATTGAAAGCAGATTCAAATGGAAATAAATATAACGGAGTACAAGAGAGAAATAACACAATTGAATTTACTTGTGACTATATGAGCAACTGAAATGTAAATATAGGATTAGTAGAAGCTATATCCATATGGTCAAATGAATGAAAGCAAGCACACATTGCATTGGAATCGAATCTGTCATAGGTTGGCCCAAGTGTATTAAAAGAGTCAGAGCATAACAAATAGAACATTAGTTAGTTGTTCATTCATGATTAGAAAGTGGAAAGTGAGAGGCATGAGCACCATGGCTCACAAAACTACAAGGACAATGGTGATAGACTCGACGAAGTGAAGCAGGGAGGAGCCTAAGTGTGTGGTGATTCAAAGCAGATGCAATGAATTACATAATGTAATGTTGTAGAGAAACGCGGTGATAATAAATAATTTCCTGAATAAAAAAGCAGATATACAATGTGCGGATTTCCCCCAGCCCTGGCCTTGTCAAAATAGATTAAAATGCATGGGTGCTTAAATTTTTTGGAATGGATGTAAGGATATGTGTACTATAAAAAGCAGGGGTTATTTTTCTTTTTCATTTGAACAAACAGGCAAGGTGCACCTTTTGTATCACATATAATTGCAGCCGTCATCACAAAAAGTTGTTCGAGTGGGGATCAAAGATCGATGAAAAAATAGGTGCACACATCCTATCTGATGCATTAACACAATCTTCGTTGTACACTTTTTTTCAAAAAAAGCTAATTTTACATTAGCTCCGTCTCGATTCGGTGCTACTCTAGAATCCAAAGAAAGTTAGAGAGGCAGATTACATTTTTTGTTTGTCTAATGCCAAATTTTAATCATGCATCATGAAGCTGCAAAACTGAGAGATGTCCAATAGATTTCTGAATATAATTTGTGTGACTACTTGTTGGGAAGAGATCATCATCATATGACAAAACAAATACCCAAAATATGTTTCCATAACATCACACAACCAAGATGTGCAGTCAAGCATGAGGTTGCAATGCAATGCAAGAACAAAGGATTACAGTAGGTTGGGTGGGTTGTGGTCAGCTGTGATGAGGACGGTGAGCCCGGCAGCTTCAACGCCACAAGTTACCTGCTCCGTCGTGGGCACTTAC
The DNA here is from genome assembly GCF_018294505.1 of Triticum aestivum. Lineage (NCBI taxonomy): Eukaryota > Viridiplantae > Streptophyta > Magnoliopsida > Poales > Poaceae > Triticum > Triticum aestivum. The sequence continues at coordinate 432,750,911 of NC_057795.1, read as the reverse complement.
CCAAACATACTGGCACCTGACTTGCTGGAGATAAGCGACAAGATATGTATCTGGTCCTGAATTGACTCCCTAAAAAAAGCGAGCCCATAAATAGGAGGTAGAAAAAGAAACAGAACAGAGTGCGAGTCCCCAAGAACCACATAACGACCATTTAAAAAAAGTGCCACGAATCGATTCTCGCCTGATAGCTTGATTGTTCACAAGGGCGATAGCACAAAATCAAATCCATGAGTGTGTAAATCCAACAATAAATCAATCCAAGTAAGTTTAGGGTGGTTGAGTTCATCACCAAAAAGAGACATAAATCCCAAGTCCAGATGGATCTTCATTCACATCAACACAATAGAGGAATAGAAAAGAAAGAAGAACATTGTATAGTAGATAAGGCAATTTTGTGTATTTGTAGCATAGCAAAAGAGGGCTCAGTTTTGTCTTTGATCTTCAAGCCCAACACTCACATATCTTGGTGCATAACACACCCATCGCAATGTAAATGAACTGCCCTGGTTATCACTCGTCAGAATGACCATTCGAGGTGCAGAACGTCCAACATCACTGATGAATTGAACAGGCTGCAAGAGAGGTAAGGGTGGGCTCTAATTTAGTACCCACAGGCCACAACAGTCTTGATTGCTCAAGACATGCTTATTTCAGCCAGAGTCATCATCATGGCCCCTCATTTTCTACCGGAAAGAAGGTTGTACCCCCGGCCTTTGCTCACCAAGCAACATGACCCTGATATCCATCCAATACATACATACATACACACATCCATCCATCCGTTAGCCTCAGGAGCTACTCATACCTGGCCTCGGCCGACCAAACCTCCTAGTACGCATCAGAGAACACCGTACATTTTCCAGCCCACGCCACAACCGAATCCAAGGCACTTTATGGGGCTTGTCCAGCATGACCATGAGCTGGGCCGAAGGCGCAATGCGACCTGGTACTCATCACCGCGGGCGGGGGCAGGGAGCCGGGCGAGGTCACGCCCACCACGCGGTCCTAGAGACCTCGTCGGCGCACCCGACACCACGGCGGCTGCCCGAGCCCGGGCCTCCATGCCGGCGACGACGCGGCACGGACGGGATCCCTGGCCCAGCAAGACGGAGGGATCCAAGGGCTGAGCCTCCTCATCGCCCAGTCACAAATATGTGAAAAAATATTCAAACCATGCCAATCGTGAGCTCGCGAGACAGTCATGTTGCAGGGCAACAACCCCTTACCTAGTCCGGGCAGCGATTGCAAGAACATCAAGGTAAGATTGGGCGAAGTGCCGCCGAAGTCGTCGGTCTCGGGCACCACGAGGACCACCTGGTCACCATGCAATGCAAGCACAACAGAGTATTGAAATATCTGAATCAAACGTTTGCTGCACCAAACTCAATGAATCGTCAACTGTAAAAACTGAAGAAATGTTCATCCATTTTCTACAAAGGAGCCTAAACATCTACAGTATTTGTTTTGCTACTTTACCTGGTAGAGGATATTCTCTACCAATGGATCATTGACTCTGGAAAAACTCTGAAGAAATGTTCACCCTTCTGTTCTTTATATTACAGATAAGATAGGCAGGGTTACTGAACCTGAACGCGTGTGTTTGTTTGGTTCTGTGACGTAAGTGATTGTGAGCAAGCAAATCATGAGAAGCACATGCCATATTCAGCAACAATGAGCTAATCTGATAGTGCAACCATGATAATTAAGATTCTACATTACATTCAATATCAGTTACTTCATTATTCAACACCCAGTACAGCAGTAAGAGAATTACAGATGTACTAAACATGATACTGCAAATTTTCCTTAAAGACGAACTCAAAATCTTATAAAATGACTTTGATATGTAGTCTTAATCTCTATATAATATTCAATGACAATGATATAGTCATGAAGAAGAGTGGCTTTTAGGGTACATATTATTATCTGATTACTTGCTCTTTATTATTTTCTGTGATGTTGTCGTATGTACTTGTAGCTGTCTCAATCATCTAACAAACTATTTGCTGCACCACTTCTAAAACTGGCAAGTTATTTGTTGGTTCTTGTAGATCATTGTATTTTAAATGGCACAAACAAGTTCAGTTCTCGTTTTAAAGTGCACCGCAGCAGAATTGATTTCAAATCCACCTTCACACAGTCACACATAACAATCTTGCTCAAAATCTAGATAACTGAATTTCAAATGGCAGGAACAAGTTCAGTTAACTTCAGTTCATTTTAAAGCGTACATCACAGCTCAATTGATTTCAAATCCATCTTTATACAGTGGCACATAACAATCTTTCTCAGAATCTCTAGGAACAAAAAGAAGAACGAACCACCCGTAAATCTTACTGCTAGATACGCTGGATACTGGCGAGGCGGCGTGGAAGGAGTATATTTTCTAGATGGAAAATATTAATTTCCGAATGGATGGAGTATATTTCCGAATGGAACAAACCTGCCAGATGGAGGGGCGGGCGCCGTGGCAGGGAGGGCCGCGGGAAGGGGGCGGCGCCGTGGCCTGGCTCGATGGAGGGGCGGGCCGCGGGGCACGCCGCGGTGGCCGGGAGGGCCGCGGTGGCCGG
>NC_057795.1:432508593-432747820 GCF_018294505.1 Triticum aestivum | reverse complement strand
GGGGGGGTGGGGCCGGGCTGGAAGAGAGAGAGAGAGGGGAGGGGCCGGGCTGGGAGAGAGGGCTCGACCTCTTTGCCATCTGCCAGCCGCTGGCAGATGGCAAAGATATGGGCCTTTGCCATCCGCTGGCAGATGGCAAAGAGGTGGGGCTACTGGCCGTTATAGCGCCGTTATCCATTGGGCTCCACCCACTTCTTTGCCATCTGCCAACAGATGGAAAAGATTCTTTGCCATCTGCTGGCAGATGGCAAAGAGGTGGGTTGACAGGCCGTTGCAGCACTGGATCCTACCCACCTCTTTGCCATCTGCTGGCAGATGGCAAAGATTATTCGCCATCCACTAGCAGATGGCAAAGAATTGGCTGATGGCAACCATGTTCTTTGCCATCTGTCAGTTCTTTGCCATCTGTTTTTTATAAGCAGATGGCAAAGACATTCTTTGCCATCAGCTGGCAGATGGCAAAGAGCTGGCTGATGGCAAATTCTCAGTTTCCAGTAGTGCCTCCCCTTGGAGTATGTGCACAATTAACGAGAGGTGACGGGGTGTGGCTACAGTGATCGCCCGCCAGGCGGCGGTACTGTAGCCACGCGCCCCTCGACCAAGCCATCGTCATCACGGGCAAGGCTACAGTGTAGCCTGGTCCCCCTGGCCCACAGGCGGCGGGCCCTACCTGTCGGTCGAGCTCACGGCAACCAGCGGGACCCACCAGGAGGCGGGCCCCAGCAGCCGGTGGAGAAGCCGGAGCCCAGAGACACTGACGGCCGGGTCCCATGACCAGCCGGATTACCATTGTACCCCCGGGGGTAGGCCTATATAAAGCCCCCCACGGTCACCGATGCAAAGGGTTCAGCCCCTTTAGATCATACACACACGCATAGCTAAGGAGAAGTAGTGCGAGAAGCTTTCTTCCTCCTCTAGCCCGAACAGCTCAAGGAGCACCCTTGTACTTACTATTGATCATAGTGATGCGGAGACCCCACAGAGCAGGATTAGGGGTGTTATCTCCACAGAGAGCCCCGAACCTGGGTAAGACCCGGCGTCGTTTGCGGTCTTGCCTACTCCCGCTTCTAGAGCCCGGCAACGTTCTATTGACCCCCTACATGATTAACCACCTGTTGGCATATGTCGAGGAAATACTACGACACCCGGCCTCCATCCTTGCGACGCACGGTACACCTCACTTGCCACCTGCTCGACCCTAGTGCCACTGATAAAATGAAGTAATAATATAGTTAAAATAGAGCTCCTGGCCTCTCTATCATTTTATTTCCCATGTAGATAAAGAAAGTGCTTCTCTTTGTTAGTATATGTTTCATCAAGTAGTCACATTGTTAATGTTTAAGTGTTTCTTCAAACTGGGGTGCTTAATTTTTGTTGAACTGCACAAAAATAGAAGTTGTAATGTCTCAAGGCCCCTCCTTGTACTACCATTGTACACCGATGTTCATCACTTGCAGGAGGTGTAGTTTTTATTAAATGTATTGTACCGCAATCTTTTCCCATTAAGAAAATGAAGTTTCTTTTGTTTATTAGTGTATGTTTCATGAACTAGTGCCACTATAGTGTAATCATGCTTTTTCATTATCTGTGCAAACAGGGTTATTCAGCTACATTTTTGTGAAACTACACAAATTTACGGATGGTACCAGCATATATGCAAAGTGCTAGGTGCCAATATCTAACATAAATGTGGCTTGGAAAAACACAGATGCTCGGATGGTTCCTCAATTTCTTGTTGACCCACTGGAGAATATTTTAATATGCCGGTGTTTATCTTGCAATTTTTTTAGGGGACACTTTACTTGTTTCTGTGTTGCAGCAAATCCTCTAATCAAATAACAGTAGCTTATATCGGCATTTTTCTAGGGAGTACTCTTTTCTGAAAGAAGAACCAATCGATTTATCTTTATTTGTAGACATTTTCACAACTTTGTTTTAGTTTGAGAGCTTTTTAGGGTGATTGGCATAGTACTCGGAGTTATACCCAGTACTTACCCATTAGCCGACACACTGATTGTAAGCATGAGCAAATGGAAGATTAGGTCTAGTGCAAAGCTTACCTTAAACCTTACCGCCGCCGTTGAGACAAGGTGAGCGGCGATGGAACCGTGGAGAATGGCGGGAAGCGGCATCGTGCCAACCAACCTCCTCTTGCAGTGGGAGAACGAATACTTCGGTGGCTCCGGCTTGCGACGCACCCTCACGAACGGCACACCATACTTGATCGATCGTCATCCTCCGGATGCTCGACCCTCGATCTGTATGCCCACCACCTCCGCCTGACTTTTCTCTCAGGCAAATCTGTCTGCTCCATCGCCTAGAGGAGATATCAATGAACTCGAAGTACTACGGCATTACTGCCGCTGAGGAGTACATCATCGCCTCATCGCCTCTGTCTCGCTCTTTCTCATACATTCTCACATGGCCCTCACCGTCCCTGCAGTCTCCCACTCATTCTCAAACCAAGTAAATATCTCCTTCAACCTGGCTAACTTTGCCTGGTCGCCGCCGACGATCTCCACGATTCGCTTCTGCATCCTCTCCATCGATGTGCTTCTGAGAGGTGCGGTGCTGGCTTTGGAAGATGAGAGGAGAGACGATGGTCTAGCAATGGAGAAGAGGGAGAGGCGAGATGGTGGTTTTGCAATGGAGAAGATGGAGAGGCGAGACGGTTGTTTTGGAATGGAGAAATGGAGAGGAGAGGGGTGGTTTTGCAATGGAGAAGAGGGAGAGGAGTGTGCGGCTGCGATTTAGGATTGAACGAGAGGGGCGGCGCGCTGTGACTGGATAGAAAAATCAATTTACTCTTTAATTAAGAGACCCCATATTAACCAGTCTCGTTTTTATCTTGGGTCATATTTTGACGATGATTTAACAAATAAAATATACTCCCTCCGTTCCGTTATGTAAGGTGTATTATTTCTGGCACAGTGACCAAGGCACGAAATTATAGACATGTTAGGACTAAATTACCCTTAGCAAATTTGTTGATTAGTGGTAAGTAAATCAATTAGTTCAGGAAAGTAAGAGATGTGTGCAATCTGCAGAGAGATACTTTCCTTCTTTTGCTACAAGGAGAGATACAGACAATCAGGAGGGAGATACTTTCCATTTTTCTGGAGGGCTAACAAGGGAATTATGAGGAATTAGAAGAAATGCACCTTACATTCTGGAATTTTATCAAAAAACAAATACACCTTATATAAAGGAACGGAGGGAGTATGTTATACATTGCAAAATTGATATAATTGGAAAGTACATTCAGATACGAATCCAACTACATAATTTTTGATGACATGCATTCACATTTTTCTTGTCAAATACAGTACGTGGTCAAACTTTAACCCGAAATACGCAAAACAAAAAATACTTCCAAGACCACCGCCGCTCCTCTCCTCTTCCATTTCAAAACCACTGCTACTCCTCTCCTCTTCCAATACAAAACCACCGTCGCTCCTCTCATCTTCCATTTCAAAACCACCGCCGCTCCTTTCCTTTTCTAATCCAAAACCACCGCCGCTCCACTTCCATTGAAAAATCGCCGCCGGCGAGTGAAGGTGTTGTGGAGAAGTAGATCGATCGAGGAGTACAAAAAATACATGAGGATCACAGACGGCGACCCTGTGAAGCTAGCCAGGACGTTGGAGATACAGTCTTGGTTTGACAACCCAGATCAATTAGCAGCGACGGCGAGAGCGATGGCCAAATATCTGGAACATAGTGAAAAGGCAGTGATACTCCCAGAGGGAGTCACGCGAGAGTATATAGTGCTGCTCCTCTGGGCTATGGAGCAAACAGATTCACCGAATCCGATCGTGAGGCAGTGGTGGTGGGAGTATCGATCCAAGATGGAGCATCCACCACAGATTGAAGGATCGAGCGTCTACATGGTCCCGTTTGTGAGGGTGTCGTGGCAGAGCGAGCCGGTGGAGTCTTCGTCGACCGTACCCAACTGCAAGAGGAGAAAACAGTTGGCGCGACGATGCCTCCTCGAAATCCTCTCCCTCACCGTTCACCTCGTCTCACGGGACGACTGTCTGCCGTCGAGGAATAGGAGGGGACTGCCCCCCCCCCCAATAGTCTGAGGAGGAGTTTAGGGTTGTCAATATTTGCATGTTGTGAATTGTGTTTTCTGTTGTGTATTTTGAGAGTAATTTCTTTTGAATTTCAGCTTTACAGTATTGAGCATATGAAGTATTTTCTGAATTCTAGAGATCTATTTTTAGCACTTTAAAAGACGTAGTTTCATATAAAAGTACAGACAATGTGATTCTCAGAGAAGAAACTATAAGTTTCAGTTTCAGATAAGAAACTGCAAGTTTCAGAGGCAGATCATTTATATTAACATGCCCTTTTTAAACAGGGATAATACCATGTTGGGAGTTTTATTCATGGTCAAAAATAGAACTACTATTCAGTTAACTCATACTGATCAACATTCATGCATAGCACATCTTCATACGATGCACAGTCAAAAAGATATGCTATTTTCAAAATGCCCACATGATGTTGAGTGTGTGAAAAACAGAGAAAACGAGGGACGAAGTTTTCTCAAGTGATGGAGGTGGTGTGCATAGATGACAATGGGGACCCACATGTCAGTAATGGCAGAGCCAAAAATTTGGGGATATTGCACTACATCAGGTGGAAACAAATCTGGGCGGAGCAACGGTTGGGGAGTGGAACTTGGCCACTGAGCTACTTCAGTACTTTCGATAGAAAATAAGCACAAATTGTACAACTATTGTAGCACGTCTTCCCTGGGTCCGATGTGGTCTTGTCCGGGGCCTGGACGTCAGCTGGGTTATGGATTGCCCGGTTTAGGCTTTCTTTTTTAACATGCGCAGCCCACGACATGCTGCTTTGTATTTTTTTAGGGCCATCATGTATCGACCGACCTATAGGCCTCCCATCCTAAGTTTTAAGCATCCGCTGCCCAACTTAGTATTTTTTTTGAAGGAAACGCAGAGGTCTGTTCTATTTTTCTATATAAGAATAGGAACGCCAGGTCCAACTTATGTTTCCCTTCTAACTATATTATATATATTTATATTATTTTCGATGTTATTATATATTATTTTTATTATCATCATATATTTAACAGATAGTTACATATATAAGAAGAAAATATCCCACGTCTTATAAAAATAAGTTTTTAATAAAATCCTGGTTTTTTACTTTAAGGCAACGAAAATCCTGGTGATTGTGTACAAAAGCTTTAAGATTTAAAGTCCAATGTAACAATAAAGCACTTACTATTTAAATATATTTGTAAAAAAATGCTCAACCCTTTTTTATTTTTTGATAACATTGATGCGCCCAACCCAACATTATAATTAGAACCAGCCCAGAAAAATCGTGTATTTCGAGAAAGTGCAAATGGGTTGTAATTTTTTAGAAAAAAATACATGTGCCGCGTGGATGCTACATTATTTGTTCACCCAGCCTAGCAAATTCGTGTATTTCAAGAAAGTGCAAATGGGTTGTAGTTTTTTTTAAAAAAAATTGGCCAAATGGATGCTACATAATTTGTTCACCCAGCCCAGCAAATGGACTGTAAATTCAAAAAACAATGGGTTGAATATGTGCTACATTTTTGAAGGCTGAAATGTGGGCCAAAAGGTCGAAGCCAAGGCAAGGCGTTGTCAACTTAGTCAACAAAGGATTCTGACATCCATAGTCATTGGATTTACATCCAACGGGCGGCATCCATCTTCAATCTCTCGTCTTCTTCCTCCAGCGTTGCCGGCACCACCTGCTCCCGCCTTCGGCCGCTAGCAACTCTACTTAGCACGCTTCGTTGCGAAGTGCTATCCCGCCACAAGCCAGGCCATCCCTCCACACCTCTTGTTATTCTCAGCTGACTATAGAACCATGCCGCACCAGAATCAATAAACCATCGTACACCTCTCCATCTGCGACTTCACTGCCGCATCTTCCCATCTCTGACTCATTGCCGTCCAAGGCCTCGCCATCGTCTACCGCCTTGGTGCGCTTGGTGCGGTATGGTCAACATGGTCAACAAATGAGAGTCATCGAAAGAGGATTGTACGTGGAGATGCTGACGGTGGGGATGCACCAGGTCCATGGACGCACACATGCAACCGCCTCCTTATTACACAAAAATAAAATTATTCCTCCCCCTGAAAGCTGGGGCCCACCATGGTTATCTTAGCACGGAAGGAAGTGCCTCCTTATTCCTGCCCCTGACACCTGGGACCCACCAACAACATCTTTGCACGCGGAAGTGCCTCCTTATTATGGGCAAAAAGAATGATTCTGCCCTAACAGTTGGGACCCGTCAGCTAAATATTCGCACGCAAGGAAGTGTCTCCTTGTCCTCCCTGACAGCTGGGACCCACCCGGTCGAAGCATACGTAGCGTTATCTGTTTGGTCGCGAACGTGTATGTACATATATAGTGGTCGATCGATCTCTCTACAGTGATGAATCGTGTCCGAGTAAGGAGCGGCACGTGTCGTAGTAGAACCGCCGACGCGTCACACAGTCCCATCTATATCGTGTACACGTACATACAACCACGCTGCAAGAAAGTAAATATGGCTATGTACGTACATACGGGCGGGGTCTTGAACGCCTACTCGCGATACATACGGCCAGGACTCGTGTACATGGAGAGGCAGCGGACGGCAGCAATGGCGTCCTGTTCATCGGTAGCCAACTGGCTGGGTCGAAAGAGAGGAAACAATGTCTTGTTCATTGGGAGCGAAGCCACTGGGTCGGAACATGACCCGTTCATCGGGAGCCAACCGGCTTGGACGGAACAGCCGAAATGGGGTCTGGCATACCACAAAACGGAGGAAACGACCTTCTGTTCGAGTGCCTACGGTCGAAATAGGGCCATGTTGATCGAGAGGGGTGTGGCGTACCGCAAACTGAGGAAATGGACTTGTGTTGGAGCTCCTACGGTCGAAATGGGGTGTTGTTTATCTGGAGGGGTGTGGCGTACCGCAAAATGGAGGAAACGGACTTGTGTTAGAGTGCCTACGGTCAAAACGGGGTCCTGTTCATCGGGAGGGGTGTGGCGTACCGCAAAACGGGACTTCACAGGCTACTGTTCATCCATCATCTACTGCCTCTCTCCAGCCTCCACGGGCTACTGTTCATCCACCGTCGACTTCCTCCAGCCTCCACGGACTACTGTTCATCCACCGTCGACTTCCTCCAGCCTCCACCTGCTATCGTTCATCCACCACGACCTTCCTCCTGCCTCCACCAGCCACTGTTCATCCACATGCTATTGTTCATCTAGCCTCCACCGGCTACTGTTCAACCAGCCCTCCACGGGGTCCTGTTCATCCACCCCCACCTCCTCGATCAGGGTCCTGTTCATCTAGCGGCAACGACCTCTACTACAATGGGGTCTTGTTCATCTAACCCCCATCGGGAACTGTTCATCCAACCCCCAACAACGGTCATTGTTCATCAAGAGGCAGCAGCAGGTTCGATCGGCTCCTAGCAGCAGTAGCGAAGTAATCGCTCGGGTTCAGTTAACAAGCAAGGGGTCGATCGCTCATGTTTAGTAGCGTAGCTAGTGCAATTGCTCGGGTTCAGTAAGCGAACGCCTCACTCGGGTTCAGTTAGAGTCCAATGCCTCGCACACACACGCGTACGTGTATGAGAGAAATGCGCAAACCTCCGTGCATCGCTCGGCCCCGACCACCCACCGTAACCGGGAACTCCATGAAATTTTCCTCGCCCTCGCTTCTACCACGATTTTTCGTCATGGACGGCCCAAAGAATGTCATGCAGGTGCGTCTCTGGCCCACCCATGACGAAAAGCCCATTATTTGTCATGATTTTTTGTCATAGAAGTAGGAGCCCACCACATCGATGATGATACTTGGTTTTGTCACAATTATCGTCAAAGAAGTATCGTAAGCATGACAGGAAAAAAATTCATTCGGCCCAAAATGTCACGGATGTGTCTTTTTTTGTAGTGATGCCAGAATCGTTGGCACGTAAGTGTGTGATTCTATGGGCAGACAATGAGTCGCCATCTAGTGGGGCCTCAGGAAGCCACGTTGAATCATCAGTGGTGAATTTGATCGACCCGGAGAGGATGATCTCCCCCAAGATCAGCTCGATGTCGGAAATCGATGAAGGAAAAACCATCTGCGGCATTGATCGATAGATGCACAGCCCAAAGTAGGTGCCAATTGTAGTTGTGCAATATCTGACACTAAGATAGGAATGTGTATTAATGGAGCTTGATATATCGATACACAATGGGGGACACAAGAATGTGTACAGGTTCAGGCCCCTCATCGGTGAAGGTAAAAACCCTAATCCTATATCTCTTGAGAGTTGCTCTTGCGTATGAGCATTTGATTACATAGATTGCAAACCTTTAGATATGTACCCTAAGTAGGCTTATATAGATTATGCTACCGGCGGGGTCCTTCAGCTAGCCACCAATGACTAAAACTGATTACATGCAATAAACAACCCACTATGTGTAGTAATACACGCCATCAACACTAGCATCCTGAATGCATTGTAGTGTTGTCTTTGTAACGCCTAGTTTAATGTGTCTCGACGTTGTCCTACTACACAACCCAACTGACAGTTAAACCCACACACTCCGACTAACAGGCTACCCCTGTTGCTGATGTTTCCTTAGGCAATAACACATGGGAGCTTGGGCCTTCCTCAGCCCTAGCTAGGTCTTATTGCATTGTGGGACTACCTGGTGGGAAACAACGTCCTCACCTAGGTTTTAGAGACATGTCAATATCCAACCAAGCCATGCTGGAAAAACAATGTTGGCGCCTAGTAACCAATGCTTACTCATTTCATGCTAAGGTGTTGAAAGGAAGATACTATCCAGAAGATGACTTTTGGACAACTAAATGCCCAAGGTCCATCTTCTTATACTTGGCATAGTCTGATATATGGGTGGCAGTTTGCAGAAGGGACTACTTTGGAGAGCCGAAGTTGGCAAAAAATTACATACATTTGAAGATAACTGGATTCCTGAGATTTTCCCTGGAACTCTGCAACATGCTTCCTCCAAAAGTGATAATGAAATGGTGAGTTCAGTGACAATGGAATGAAGAAACCATTAGAAATATATTCTGATGAGCACAGAAGGATGCTCTGATTTTGCTTCCTGACCCCACACAAAAATGGCGTTTACACGGTCAAGTCAGCCTATAATTTGATGAGGAAAGTCGTGGTCAGATTGATAATTATTGGCCTTTCCTCTTCAACACTGTTATGATAGCCTAGATTGTAGAGAAGTGGCCATGATGGGAAGACAATTCACATGGGTGGACAGTCTACATGAACCGACATACAAAAAACTAGAGCGCGTATTGATGGATACCAAATGGGAGTCCAAATTCCCTATGGTGTCCGTGCGCGCACTACCTCGGGTTTGAGGCTCTGTTGGACCATGCACCAATCCTTCTAGCTACTGGGCTGCCACAACCAAATTGTAGGCACAAGTTTAAATTCGAACTTGGATGGCTGCACCGTGATGGCTTTCATGACATGGCGAAGGAGTTATTGGACAAACCTACCGTTGGGCGTACCCCAATTCACAAATGGAATAATAAAATATGTGCATTGCATAGATTCTTTAGTGGATGGGCTAGGCATACTGCGGGTATTCTCAAGAATGAGAAGATCTGTCTCTTGTCTATTATCGACAACTTAGAAGCCTTGGCTGAGGTTCATTCGTTATCGGTGCAAGAAATTGAGATCAAGAATTAACCAAATGCGCAGATAGCTCGACTTCAGAGAGAAGCGGAGCTCAAATGGTACCAAAATTAATACTCTCAATTTATTCTGAAAGGGGATTCGAATACTAGTTACTTCCATGGTGTGGCAAATGGTAGACACCGAAGAAAACTTATGCATCCTCTTGTACAGGAGAAGGGCACGATTGTGGGACATGAGCAACTCAAAACATACATTGCTAATTATTATAAAAATCTGTTCGGAGCCCCAGAAGAAGGCAACTTCTCGATGGATGAGTCCCGAATAGATGATATCCCCTAGGTTTTTGTTGACGAAAATAACCTTCTAACAGCCCCTTACTCCGAGGAGGAGGTAAAGAAGGCAATTTTCTAGATGGCACAACAAAGCACCTGGGTCCAGATGGTTTTCCTGCTGAGTATTATCAAACCTTCTAGGAGGTCATCAAACCGGGCCTTCTAGATTTGTTTGGTTACCTCCATGCCAGACAACTGGATTTGTTTCGCTTAAACTTTGGTGAGATAATTTTACTACCTAAGGTTAATGAGGTTGAAAGGATTCAACAATATAGACCTATATGCCTCCTTAACGTCAGTTTTAAAATCTTCACGAATGTTGCGATGCTTAGGCTTAACTCGGTGGCGAACCATGTAGTTTGTCCAACTCAGACTGCTTTTATGCAAGGTAGAAACATCCTAGATGGAGTTTTCATCCTTCATGAAACAGTACACGAACTACATCAAAAAAAGTTAAATGGGGTAGTCCTTAAAATAGACTTCGGGAAAGCTTATGACAAAGTAAAGTGGTCTTTTCTCCAATGAACTTTCGGATGAAAGGTTTTTCAGCAGAGAGGATGTTGTCATTAAAGTAGTGGCCAACATCATCTAGGGCTACTTCCAAACGTTAATGATGATGTTGGCCGCTACTTCCAAACGAAGAAAGGATTGCGACATAGTGACTCATTATTGCCCATGCTATTTAATATAGTGGTTGATATGTTAGCTGTCATGATAGAGCGTGCCAAAATTGATGGTCAAATTGAAGGAGTGGTTAATCATATGGTTGATGGTGGACTTTCTATCCTTCAATATGCCTATGATACAATTTTATTTATGGACCATGACCTAAAAAAGTGAGAAATCTAAAATTAATTTTGTTAGCATTCGAGCATCTTTCGGGTCTTAAGATAAACTTCCATAAAAGCGAGTTGTTTTGTTTTAGCGAGGCTCAAGATGAGGCCCACCTGTAAGCTGAATTGTTTGGGTGCGGACAAGGCCAGTTTCCGATTAACTATTTGAGGATAGCAATACATTATCGGAGACTCACAAATGTTGAATGGGAATACGTCAAGGAGAGACTACAAAAAAGGTTAAGCAGTTGGAAAGGTAAACTGCTATCTCTGGGTGAAAGGTTGGTTCTCATAAATTCAGTACTAAGTAATATGGTAATGTATATGATATCCTTTTTCCAACTTCCGAAAGGAGTCTTGCATAGATTGGATTATTTCCGATCAAGTTTCTTTTGGCAAAGAGATAGCGAGAAAAAGAAATATTGTCTGGCTAAATGGAGTGTGGTTTGCCGTCCCAAAGACCATGGAGAGTTGGGTATTCATGATCTTGAGGTTAAGAATACTACCCTACTCGGTAAGTGGTTGTTTAAGCTGCTGGCGGAGGATGATATATGGCAAACCCTCCTAAGGAGAAAATATGTAGCCTCAAAGACAGTGTCCCAAGTATATTGAAAACCTGGGGACTCACACTTTTGGGTTGGTCTAGTGGCTACGAAGAAATTCTTCTTCCGCTATGGATCCTTCTTTATTAAAGATGGTTTGGAAATTAGATTCTAGGAGGACAAGTGGCTAGGAAATGCCACACTATGGGAACAATATCCAGCTCTATATAATATTGTTCGTCATAAGGGTGATACTATCGCCACGGTTCTGGAATCCTTTCCTCTGAATATGATGTTCAAACGAGATTTAATAGGCCCCAAACTTGCATCGTGGAATGATTTGATAAATGATCTCTCCATGGTACATTTATCACATGGAGTCGATGAATTTCGGTGGAATCCAAATGTGAATGGTAAATTCTTGGTAGATTCAATGTATAGAGTGTTGATCCAATCTGATGTTCTAGTTGATAATAAGAAGAAGATTCAATGTATAGAGTGTTGAATCTTTGCGTGGTATCTTCGTTGAGGAGTCATTCTTACCAAAGATAACCTTATTAAGAGGAATTGATGTGGAAATACGCAATGTGTTTTTTTTCATCATGACAAAACAATGAATCACTTGTTCTTCCAATGCAAATTAGCTCGGTCCATATGGTCAATCATCCAAATAGCTTCTGTCTTGTATCCTCCACGTACTATTTGCTAACATTTTTGGCAACCGGTTACATGTGATTGATCACAAGTTTAGAATTCTCATTAGGATGAGAGCGCTTGCAGTTATTTGGTCGCTTTGGCTATGTAGAAATGCTAAGGTTTTTAACAACAAAAGTACTTCTCTTATGCAGATTATCTACAGGTGTACCAGTACACCCCATTTACGGTCGTCTCTACAACATGTGGACAATCAAGACCTGTTTACGGAGATGTGTACACGCTTGGAGCACACGGCGAGCGATACTTTTACCCAACATCGATGGCAGCATGATCTTAGGATTGCCCTCCTACAATTTAGGCGGCATACAGACTCGACCTATTTCGCCTTTATTCTTGTTTTTTTAGCTACAACTTGGTGAGGTTGTGTGCATCTCAGTTATGCAGAGGCCGATGTAATGCTTAAACTTTTAAGTAATAAGCGCCCTTTATCGGAAAAAATTTAACGAGGACATGAGAAGTGGAGGAACTATGGGTAATCCTATGTCTTGTCTCCCAACAGGCGTTCAAGTCCAAGTGAGATCATTTCCCACAAGGTATGATTGTCAGTTGTGCAATAGGGAGGAAACTAAACATTGCTTTTTTGCAGTGCTACTATGTTAAGGAAATCTGAAAAGAACTTAAAGAAAGATTATGGAATTTGCCTGAAACTAAAAGGTTTCATGCACGTTGGGCAATGGGTTTTAGAGTGGATAACAAATGCTACTGATTTTCACTCTGCCATTATGGCTTTGGCAATATGACATATGTGGGAAAATGGAAATGCTTACCAAAATGGTGAGGCTTTAAGTCATCCTCTTCATGTGGTGGGAAATCATAGCTTATGTTGAATTTATCAATCTGCATTTTTTGAGCTCAACCACTTCCATTAGATGTGGGACCTTGAAGTCAAGCCAAAAATGGTATCTGGCACCGCATGGGCCAATGCTCGTCACCGTGGATGCAACGATCTTCTCCCAATCTGTAAGAGCACCCTTTGGTGTGGTGGTACATGATCACCGGGGAAGGGTGCAGGTGGAAAACACATGCTCGCTAAATCAGCAGAGCATGATGTTTGGTCCTTCCGGTTTAACGAGTTCCCTGATTTAATCAGGACTATTATCTGTAATGAACAATTTATGAATGAATGAAAGGGCGCAGCTTCCCATTACCTCCAAAAGAAAGTTGGTGTTTATCGGTTGCAGCATGCAGCTGATGCCGTCACTTTGAATTTTTAACTTCTTAAAAAACACAATAATGAACTTTTTAAAGAACATCTAAGAAAAATCTAAGTAGAGGACATGCAATCTACTACTCCCTCTGTTCCTAAATATTTGTCCTTTTAGAAATTTCAACAAGTGACTACATGCGAAGCAAAATGAGTGAATCTACACTCTAAAATATGTCTATAATATACATCCGTATGTGATAGTTCATTTGAAATCTCTAAACAGACAAATATTTAGGAACGGAGGGAGTAGAAAGTAAGATTGATTTGTGCATGGAGACTCGCCTGGCATTCATCCCCTGTTGGGAAAAGTGTCTGTCATCTAGAGAAGGAAAAACTACCCTGGCATAACAAAATCTTCTCTTAAAAAAGCCTGATTCTGAGAGTCGTCCTACACAATAATCAATTCCGCACATAGATTAAACAGAACAAAATTTGTGATGGCAACGTGCTGAGATGCATATCAGTCATTTCATGGCCAATGACGCCGCCGACGCCTCAGCTATCAATGACAAGGGTTGGCGGGCGTGGAGGCAAGCGCCAATGTCGAACGGGTGCAGCTCAGCGCCATCAAATATGAGATTGACTCCTGGTAAGACCACATCCTTGGTATCAGAATCTTCTGAATCAGTTTTCGGAGAAGGGGATGGTTGATCTTCAGTGACAGATCTTGTAGCAGCCTCATACACAGGAGTGAGTGCGTGGGACCTATCAGAAATCAAGCACATGGTGATGAGTCGTCGACAAAATTAGGGCTACAACAGTAGCATTGTTAACTAACTACTCCCTCCGTTCTTAAATATTTGTCTTTTTAGAGATTTCAAATGGACTACCATATACGGATGTATATAGACATATTTTAGAGTGTAGATTCACTCATTTTGCACTGTAGTCTTAAAATCTCTAGAAAGACAAATATTTAGGAACGGAGGGAGTACATAACACAAGTTCCATTTCTTTGGAAAATACCTGAGGATGCTCCCATCAAAGCTCAGAACTTCAGTAAAGCACTTCTGCCGTCTTCCAAGCTTCAGCCTGACATGTTCACCTGGTGACGTCCCTCCTTGGGTAGGCGATGATGGATCATGGAATGGACTCCATCTTCCACTCACAATATTCATGAGTTGGAGTTGGCGCGGAGAGTTCTTCGAGCCTCCCCGCTGATTTAATAGCCTTGCTGTTGGACCGGTTGCTTGGTACTCGGTGCAAAGTTCGCGCAACCTCTTCCTCACCGTCTGCATAGACTCATAGTGTTCGGTGAGATCATCTTTCTGAAGCATATTTGAGTCAACGACCCTTTCACATATTCTTTCGCACAGCTTTGGATTGAACAAAGGAATTCCGAATTCCAAGTTCAATGGTATCCACTCAAAGCTTTCCTTCTCTGGAAGTTCACTGGATTCGCTTACCCTGTGAAGCCTTACTAGACGAAGGTAACCAACCGTGCTCAACTCAACTTTACTGGATAGATCTTCCAACAAGGCAGTCAAATTTGACATCTGCCCCTCAGGCAAATCAGTTCCGGCTAACGCGGATGTGATTGACCCATCAGCATTTTTCAGGGGCAATGGGACATCCATGGTTACGAGGTTTCCTGATTCATCAAGGTCCTTTATGCCAAGTGGTTGCACTATCACAGCAGAATGTCTTGTCATTGAGTTCAGGTAATGCAGAAGAAGGCCTCCCCTTACCAGGTTCTCTTCAAAGTTTCCTCCTAGTCCAGCCACCACAGAGTGATCCCAAGACCATATTAGTGCCTTTTCGCAGCCGGCTAATGGCTCGGGAAGCAGCCGCAGACGCTGTCCTTTCATGAAAACAGCAGAGAGCGGGCCACAACTACCAGAAGTATACAAGGCAAGCTTCATCCAAGGTGTCATTGAGGAGTAAGAAGGCGGACCGAAATGTACTGGTCCTGCAGTGCTGGGTAGAACTGATGAATGTGGAAAAGGTATCATAGAGACCACAATGTCATAGTCCCTAAGAAGTAATCTTTCCAGCGTCGATGGCGCCAGTGAAGCTAAGCTCTCGCAACGGAGAATGTTGACTCGGTAATTTCTTTTAGTCTTCCGCACAGCTGGGCCATCCAGTTCTGTAGCCTGGCTATTGTCATTTTGAGTAACCATTTGCCTGCTGTCAAAATCATTTTCGGCTACGCTTTCCATCCCTCTTGATATAATACTTGAAGGTGACGACGCCTGTGAATCAACCGTTGGGTATTCCTGTTGTGGTGTGTCACCATGTTGGCTTCCGTTATTCCCGACAACATTATCAGCGCCCTCCTCAATGCTTTTCTTGCTTAAAGGGGAGGACAGATCATCCTGACAGTTTCCGTCACTAGATTCATTTGGTGAAGTTCCACCGGACAGCAAACACTCAAGGAAGCATCGCAGGCTAAACGCATGGTTTGCGAATTCCTGGAGTACACCCTCAAACTTCTTTCCTTCTAAACTGGCTAGATCATTGCATAGATCAGCAATGCAAGAATAGCCCAGTTTTCCTGCCTCATATAGCGTAACAGCGTGAGACTTCAATCCTGCAATAGGTTAGTGAAGAAAGATCAGTACACTATGCTAATTCAATGGAAGGTTGCATCATAAAGTCATAGTGCAGTTCAAGAACAAGCTTTACAACCATCAATAGGAATCTTTGGGACTATAGCTCCTTCAAGATAAAAATGTTGAACATATTTTTTGCTTAAAGTTTAGAAAGTGTAGGGATTGGAGTAGCAAGGGGATCTAGCCTGGAGATAGAGAGCCCATCATCAAGTATGAAGTTACATTAGCATCCACAATGAAGCCCACATAAGCAGTTCCAGAGATTTTCCTGGGTCCATCACAATCACTGCTGAGCAATTCTGGACAGGATCTTTCTGAGTTGATGCTCATGCGCGAACCTTCTTCGTCGTCACCAAGAACGTTACTGGGCAATGCAGTAGCACTTGAATCTCTAAGAGCGGAATCTGTATCCAAAAGCTTTACGGCCCATCCCAGTCTACAGGCAAATGATGCAGCTGCCTGGAGTTGATAAAGGTCAGCCTGTAAAGTTTTAGCCAATTCAGCAACTGTGGCATTTTCACTTGATACAACAAATACAGCATATAGTAGCCTGCAGTCAAGAAAATATGAAATGAATTCAATAGCAACAGGAAATGATAGCAATGCAGATCAGTTGAATAAGCAACCATGCTCATTAAATTGAATAAGAAACATTCATGCTCATTATGTGCAAGACTAGTTTAGGCAAACTACTCACTCTTCAATTGGATCTTCGTACGACTGATCCTTATTTGAAACAAAACCTTCAAGTCTTGAAACTGAATCAATGGTACAAGTTTAGAACTAAAGCATCATCAAGTAGTAGGTTTACATGTATAAATCTTAACTTTTGGGTAAATTAGGTTGTAACTTGATGCGATAAAATGACATTGGCAACACATCGATGCCAGTGTGAAAGTTATAAGCCTCTACCAGATAATGTCTTTGTCAGCACAAACTAGCTGACATGAGACAACTGCACCAATGAGTTATGGGCCAATTCCCGCAAAAAACTTTAATGTTGGGCTGCCCAATAACAGAAATCCTATATATTATTCTGAAACTGTCCTCTAGATAAACAATAGCACAAATTGGTTTGATTCCATACCTCTGAAACGGTCCTCTGGATAAACTGGCACATCGAAGTATACCCCTCCTCTTCTGTAAAGACAATTTATAACTTCTGGATCAAACAGAACATATGAATTGACTTCCTCCTTACATATTTTGTCTATTGCTATTGTCTCTTCCTCAGAAAGCTTCTGCGGTAACACTACAACATCAATTCCCGCAAAGAAAAAGTTTTCTTTATGATTATTTATCTTATGAAACAAGTTCTAGTAAAACCTATGTCATCACACAGTAAAAAAGAATAATCACCCCTCATGAATCTTACCTTAAACTCTTCCAATGTAAAGTTGACGAAACGGACTCCCCACCAAGGTTCTATTGCTAAATCTGCGGGTTGTGCAGGCAGCAACTCTTTCGCAATTGATTTGCTCAGCTTCCACATTATCTTCTGAAATACCGAGAAGTGAAAAGAAGGGATTACATAACAAGAGGAAAAGAGGACGTTAGTTGGGGTATGTTCACTTTTCTGAACATATGAAAATCATCAATGTGTTTAATTGATAACCTCACATCTAATCATATATCTCAGCAATAATACTCGAGTAAAATTCACTTTATACCCTCTTTGTGCTCGAGTGACAGCAATTACCCCGTTTAAGAAAATTTCCTTGAGCTAGACAATTTAAGAGGTTTATTCGACATTTTCAGAATTTAACACTGAACCCCCTCAGAAAAGCGGCCCCATGTTTCAGGCCCATGTGGCTGCCGGGCGAGAGGCCATGCATGTGGATGACATGTCACAAACTATTAGAAACTCATTACAGTAATAACGTAAAAATACTGATAAAATCACATCACACTCATTTTAACTCTTAAGTTGAGTGATAGTTGTTCCAAAAAGAAAGTACAACTTAATTATCTACAATGTTTTTTTATTTTTCTGAAATTTAATCTTGATGAATTGTGTTCAAGGTACTCTGAAAATCCTTAATAAGTCTAACTTAACCTCAGTTACAGTCATTTCTCATCAGTAAAATCCAAATAATTATGCCAATTGGAATCTTTGTTCGGGGACACATGAAGGGCATAATATGCCAGTATACCTTCGATTTGCATTTATTCATGATATCAATAAATTCGTTTCTTCCAACACCGGTAATCCTCAGGGCATCAGCAGCACTGAAGTTCGGAATACTGTCATATGGTTGCTCTGCAAGTATTTTCAACAAGTTAGAATTATAAAGAGAACAATTAGCATATTAAATAGACCAGTTTCTGCAACTGGGGAACAATATTTACATATGAGTTATAGAATAATCTATGTTAGTAGCAAGGATAATAAAACTGGGGTATACAGTAAACACACATCAAAGATATGCAATACACCGGTTGAAAAATATTTCATATAATATCCCAGAATCAACCAAATTATAGTCTCAGTTATAGAATTAAGCAAACATACCCTATATTTCGCAATATTAGTCCAAGTACGTATGCGAACAGCCCGAAGGGATGCATAAATCTTAGTAATTAAATAAAATATTTGAACCACTGAACGAGCAAACTCTTTTATTTGATAGAAGTTTTAATATACTTAGGAATGATCACATTAGACAGTCTAGTAGAAACATATAATACAGCCCTCGGGCTTCATATTGCCCAAGCTGGACAGATAATAATTAGTACGGGTCATATGCGATGCGATAAACCAAAACTATGCAGTGCTAACTGGATAAATGATTCATATAGATTTGTGAAGAAATGACAGTTCTGTGTTGTACAGTAGGTATGGAACTTTCTGTTCCTGGTAGAAATATTTAAATGAACACATAAAGGCTGCTGGACATGAATGCATGTCAACTGGCAAGCAAAACAACTCGAAGAATCTGATGACAGGAAATGCTTTGCCTTTTATTGATACAAGTTGTTACCATTCTTCATAGCTTCAAAAAGGACGTCACAGTAATATTTGAATGCTGATATCCTCATTACTCGACAGATGTAGTCTGCGAGATGGTATGGGTATAACTGCAATTATTTTTGTCAAAGTAGCAGTCATGAAAGCTTTAAAAAAAATTACAGTCTAGAGAATGCCAGAAATCTAGAATTAGTTGAACAAACCAAGGAAAATAAAATAAAACCATGATGCAACTGCAAGAGCTATTGATCGAGAAAGCAACCCAAGAGAAGTTTAAAAAGGATTAGGCCAAAGAATTTAGATTTGATTTTCAGTCAGCCAAAGCATAGTGTTTCACTTGCAGGTATGACAATGCAAAAGTGTGGAAGATGATAATAAACCACTGAAAACTGGTTCTAACAAAATTTCTACAAACCAGTATCTTATTGTAAGTAATTACGGAAATGAGAAAAATCTAAACAACATACTGCTAGATTTCTGCGGAGATAGCGCAACAAATCCTCGTAATATTCCCCCTCTTTGCATACTTTACGGGCAAAGCAGTTATTCCATGGCAGTCGTTTTCGTATACAATAATCTACAATCCTGCCATTAAATTATTCAGGAAGCAGAACATCAGGCATCTGAAGAATCATTCACCATTTGCAAAAAGAAAAAGCAAGTTCTGCGTCATCTAGTCCGCAACTACGTTACAAGTGTTAGATAGTTCCCCACAAAAAAAAATGTTACATATATAGATAGCCTTAGTAATCAACATAAGTTGTTCGTAGATGTAGAAAACACAAAGTAATCATTCTACTACATGGGCAGATGCAGTTGGAAACCTGTAGAACCGACATAAGTCGACACGTGTGTGTGTGTGTGTTATACACTTATACTGTTATTGTCACCGGCCGCGTGTAAGATGTGTGATAGTACGATTTGCCAGACTCACATTGGAATGGATGTCATTTTTACAGACTATGAAGTATGAACTCTGCGGTGTTATGCTGAGTGAATTCTTCCTTGAAATTTCGCAAACCATCAACATGAATGGGTAGAGTTTGGATGGGCATTGACAGTTTGTGTTGCCCAAAACCAACATTCCAACATGCGTGCGCGCGTGCTTGCTTTAACGAACAACGATTTCTGTTCTGGAACAGGCAGATTAAGAAGGGTGATGAATGGCGTCGCCCCCATTTCTTGGCACGAGCGATCGACTGCGCGAGACGGCCATTAACGCGGCCACGGAGGATCGGCGGCGGCCATTAGATCGATCCGCGTTAATCGGCGTGCGTAGGTACGTACCTGCGGTGCCACTCGTCCTTGGAGACGACGGCGGCCTGGATGCGCTTGGGGAGGGTCTCCCAAGGGCACTCGTCCCTGATGGCCTTCACCATCATCTGCTCTTCCACCGTCGCCGCCATCTGCTGCTGCATCCTCGCTCGATCTCGTCCTCCACCTCCTTTGCTTGGCTCGATCGGACAATGCGGGCGGACGGAGCGACTCCGATCCTAATCCTGGCGAGAGGAACAAAGAGGGAGAGAGGGGGGAGGAAAAGATAGAAAAGGAAAAGTTGTTCCTCTTCCTACTACTGGACTCCTCCTCTAATCGATCCATGGCCATCCATACGCGCACCGCGCGCTGATCCAGTTATTCCCAACCCATATTCTTTTTTTTTAAGGATTCCCAACCCATATTCTGTTGGCTTATGAGAGTCTACATACTACAAAAAATAAGAAAAAAAGAAAATGAGGCTACTGTGTGGTGAAACTGGATATGCACAAAGCTTATGATAGGGTGGAATGAAAATTCTTAAGAAAAATGACGAGCACAATGGGTTTTCATAATGAGTTTGTAGAGTTGCTGATGGCTTGCATTCAATCAGTCAAGTATAAGGTCAAGTTCAACAACCAAGAAACAGGCTCGTTTACTCCGGGAAGGGGTCTCCGACAGGGCGATCCCCTTTCATCATATTTATTCTTGATTTGGGCAGAAGGTTTATCTAGTCTTCTGAATCATAGAGAGGAGGTTCGTTACATTGAAGGAGTCAGGGTTTCCAGGAAATGCACCATCAATATCACATTTACTTTTCGCTGATGATTCCCTTATCCTTATGAAAGCTGATATGACTAATGCAACCTCGTTGAGACAGGTCCTAGACCAACATTGTGCAAGCTCGGGTCAATTGGTGAGTGAAGAAAAGTGTAGCATCTTTTTTAGCCCAAACATTGATGTGGATATAAAAGCTGATATTTGTATGGAGCCTAATATCATGTCTGAAGCTTTATCAAATAAATATTTGGGACTTCCTGCTATGGTAGTAGACAGAAGTGATAGTTTTGTTCATATCCTAGAGAGAATCATAAACATGTTGAAGAATTGGAAAGAAAAGTTTCTGTCCATAGGAGGGAAAGAGATTCTATTGAAGGCGGTGATCCAATCTATCCCTGTTTTTGCTATGTATGTTTTTAATATTCCTAAGAAACTATGTAAGGAGATGACAGATGCAATGGCAGAATTTTGGTGGGGAGATACAAATGAAGTTAAACGGATGCATTGGATGGCCTGGTGGAGGATGTGTATTCCCAAGAAGGACGAAGGTATGGGTTTCCGGGACCTACACTCTTTCAACCTAGCCATGTTGGCAAAACAATCTTGGAGACTCATTACAAATACTGATACGTTGTGTGCTCAAGTTCTAAAAGCTAAGTATTATCCTCACTGCAATTTACTAAAGGCGGGCCCTAAAAAGGGCTCCTCTTTCAAGTGGCAAAGTATTGTGGCAGGCCTGGGTACTTTTCGGAGAGGACATATTTGGAGAGTCGGCACCGGCGAACATGTAGATATTTGGGAGGACCACTGGATACCAGGAAGTCCATCTAGAATGGTGCAAACACCTAAAGGCCAAATTCTGCTACAAACTGTAAGTGATTTAATTGATACTGCTACTGGAAGTTGGGATGAGATGCTCATAAGGGATGTTTTCAACCCAATTGATGTGGAAAGAATCTTGTGAATACCCTTGGGCGAACATCTGAACGAAGATTTTGTGGCCTGACATTTTACTAAATCATATATGTTCACGGTAAAGTCTGCGTACTATATTGAATGGGATCATGCCTAAAAGATCGTGGATGTCGCCTAGAGGGGGGGGTGAATAGGCGTTTTAAAATAATTACGGTAGAGGCTTGAACAAATGCGGAATAAACCTAGCGGTTAATTTTTCAAGCACAAAACCTACAGCAACTATGCTCACTTGTGTGCACCAACAACTTATGCTAAGCAAGATAAGAAACTATGAGATAGCAAGATATATGACAAGGAACAATATGGCTATCACAAAGTAAAGTGCATAAGTAAAGGGCTCGGGTAAGAGATAACCGAGGCACGCGGAGACGACGATGTATCCCGAAGTTCACACCCTTGCGGATGCTAATCTCCGTTTGGAGCAGTGTGGAGGC
Organism: Triticum aestivum; assembly: GCF_018294505.1. Classification (NCBI taxonomy): domain Eukaryota; kingdom Viridiplantae; phylum Streptophyta; class Magnoliopsida; order Poales; family Poaceae; genus Triticum; species Triticum aestivum. The sequence goes on along the minus strand of NC_057795.1, from coordinate 432,725,540 downwards.
ACAATGCTCCCCAAGAAGCCACTAGGGCCACCGTAATCTCCTCACACCCTCGCACAATGCAAGATGCCGTGATTCCACTAAGGGACCCTTGAGGGTGGCCACCAAACCCGTACAAATGGCAACCCTTGGGGGCAGTCACCGAACCCGTACACTTTGGCAACCCTTGGGGGCGGTCACCGATACCCGTCAAATGACCCGGGGCGATCTCCACAACCTAATTGGAGACCCCGACGCTTGCCCGGAGCTTTGCACCATAATGATTGAGCTCCGAACAACACCAACCGTCTAGGGCGCCAAGGCACCCAAGAGGAACAAGCTCTAGGGTGCCCAAACACCCAGGAGTAACAAGCTCAAGGGTACCAAGCACCCAAGAGTAATAAGCTTCTCAATTTGTAACTTCCATGTATCACGTGGAGAACTCAAACCGATGCACCAAATGCAATGCCAAGGGCACACAGAGTGCCCAAGACCTTCTCTCTCAAATCCCACTGAAGCAACTAATGCCAGGGAGGAAGATGGGAGGAAGAACAAGAAGGAGAACACCAAGAACTCCAAGATCTAGATCCAAGGGGTTCCCCTCACATAGAGGAGAAAGTGATTGGTGAAAATGTGGATCTAGATCTCCTCTCTCTTTTCCCTCAAAAACTAGTAAGAATCCATGGAGGGATTGAGAGATAGCAAGCTCGAAGAAGGTCAACAATAGGTGTCGGTGTCAAAACCGGCGGATCTCGGGTAGGGGGTCCCGAACTGTGCGTCTAGGCGGATGGTAACAGGAGACAAGGGACACGATGTTTTACCCAGGTTCGGGCCCTCTTGATGGAGGTAAAACCCTACGTCCTGCTTGATTGATATTGATATTGTGGATGTTTACAAGAGTGGATCTACCACAAGATCAAGGAGGCTAAACCCTAGAAGCTAGCCTATGGTATGATTGTAATGGTTGTTGTTGTGTCCTATGGACTAGAGCCATCCGGTTTATATAGACACCGGAGAGGGCTAGGGTTACATAGAGTCGGTTACAATGGTAGGAGATCTACATATCCGTATCGCCAAGCTTGCCTTCCACGCCAAGGAAAGTCCCATATGGACACGGGACGAAGTCTTCAATCTTGTATCTTCATAGTCTTGGAGTCCGGCCGATGATGATAGTCCGGCCGATGATAGTTCGGCTGATGATGGTAGTCCGGCTATCCGGACACCCCCTAATCCAGGACTCCCTCAGTAGCCCCTGAACCGGGCTTCAATGACGATAAGTCCGGCGCGTATATTGCTTGGCATTGCAAGGCGGGTTCCTCCTCCGAATGATAGAAGATTGTGAACACCAGGATAGTGTCCGGCTCTGCAAAATAAATTCCACATTCCACCGTAGAGAGAATAACATATACACAAGTTCAATCTGCTGATGTTTTTTGCGGCATGACGTCACGCCACTACCAAGCCATTACTTGAATCGTTTTTTACTCTACCACCTCAGCGCATTTAGCGAAGCGGTTTCCTTGGCACGTCTTGTCGAAGCAGAGATCGTGTTCCCCCTTAATCCGGGATTCTCATTAATACGGACGTGGGTAACCCAACCGCGTCCGTCGCCACGCCCCCTCTATCGAAGGCGAGTCCCAAATGGTCACGGAGACGGCTCTTGGTATTCTCCCTCTTTATAACGGGACCAAGGCTCGTTTCTTTTCTTCAATCCTCCATCGAATCCTCTCCCCGCTCCAAGTTCCAGCACCTAGAGCTCCAGATTCGAGCGCTTCGGACCTTCAACGATGTCCGGTTCCAACCTCCAGGGCCGGTGGACGCCCTCATCCGTCACGGAGGAGGACGTGCTAAAGCTGCGGGAGGCCAAGTACCTGGCTTATGAGATTTCGCACAGGTTGCCTGCCGAAGGGCAGACCATCCCCACCCCCGAGCCCGGCGAGTACGTCGTTTTCATATCCCACCTCCGTCGGGGTTTAGGCTTCCTGATGGATCCTTTTGTGAGAGGGCTCATGTTTTACTATGGGTTGGAATTCCACGATTTGGCTCCGGAGTCCATCCTCCATATTTCCGCATTTATTGTCGTCTGTGAAGCCTTCCTCCGCATCACCCTCACTTCGGCCTATGGCTGAAGACCTTCAATGTGGCGCCGAAGATGATCGAGGGGCGTCAAGCGGAGTGCGGCGGGGCGGCCATAAGTAGGAGGGCCGATGCCCCGTGGCCCGCTGGCTCCTTCCAAGAGGAGCTCGGCCTGTGGCAGCAAGAGTGGTTCTATATTACCGTTCCGAGGGGCCGCAGACAAAAGCCGCCGCCCTTATTCCGCCCGGGACCTCCACGACGGTTGATGTCGTGGGTCACCCAAGGGCTCAACTGGGGGCCGTCAAAGGACGTGCCCCTATTGCAGGGCCGGATTCGAGATCTCCAAACGAGGGAGGTTGATATGGTGGTGGTAATGCAGGTTATGCTGATTAGGCGTCTTCCGCCCTGCAAACGCCGCCCTCTCTGGCTGTGGGAGTTCAATCCGGAGGGCCCACGGATTCTTCAACACTTCATGGGTATGACACCCCTGGAGATGTACAAATTATTCTTCGGATCGCAAGAGGCGCGTCCGGAATTGACCGAGGATGCTGGCCTAAGCTGCAATCGCCCGGATACTCAAGTAAGTAGTTCCAAGTCCGGACATACCGTTTGTTTGCCTTTCGATGATTCGCCTTATGACCAACTTCCTTCTAAACAGGAGTGGATAGCGGAAGCAAAATTGATATGGTGTCCGGCCCCCCTCCCCGAGACCGCGCCGGATTCTGTGCTGGTCCGGATGCTTGAGGTTGCGCCTCCAGAGGAAGGCGAAGGGGAAAGCAGGAAAGCTACTGCCTCGCCTAAGGAGGCTCTTGAAAGAGGGGGGATCGAGAATCCCTCCCTCCAAGGGGAGAAGAGGACTGCCTCCAAGGGCCCAGGGGCAAAAGCCCCTAAACGGGGGAAGAAATCTTCGCCAGAGGGCCCTGCGTCCGGGGAGGCCCCGGCCGCACAATCTCCCTTTGAGAATCAGCCCTCCAACGAGCCGTAAGTAGAAAGAAAGGAGTTTTATAATAAGGGACATCCCTATTTGTGCTTCTGAGGATAACTAAAGTTTTTACCTTGTAGTTCGGATCTCCGTCCTTCGCAAATGAGCTCGTCTTCGGGGACCTTCGTCCGGAGATGATGGAGAGCGAGACGCCTCCGTCCGGGGCGCCGTCGGATAGGGCGGACGAGCCTGAAGTGTTGTCACGGAGGGAGCCCCCTGGTTTGGCAAAGCCGGATAGTTCGGCGCCAACTGGTGTACGGCTGAAGGATCTGCTTGAGAAGGCGTCTATCTCAGAAGATCACCACGCATTGATGAGCATAGTGATTGAAAGGATTTCGTCCGCCGAAGGCGGGTTGCATAATGCCGTCAGGTGTTTGCTGGCGGGGTTTGAGGTACGTAAAAATGACACACCTTTTAACAGTTTTGCATATAGAATGCGCCCTGTATAGATAGTAGCCCCTGAGACTCGGTAGGTTGTCGAAATCGACAGCGTGCCGAGGATCAAAATCGCAGGTTTAAATTTCCGCCGTGCCGATGCAGGTGGCGGGTCGTCCGGGGGCCAGCCGGACTGATGGAGTTGCTGAACTAAAGCGGCAACTCGTTGTTGCGGATGCGGACATCACGCTGGTCAACAGGCGACTTGATGAGTCGCAAGGTAAGTGTTTCTGTGCGGTCACTTGGTAAGGGAGCCGAAGCCAGCTCCTTACAACGCGTGTTTGAAATGCAGATAGTGTCGCTGCTGTGGAGAGCCTTCGGACCGAACTTGCTCAAGCCAAGGAGCAGGCCAGAAGGAGTAATGCGGCGGCCTCGAGGGCGGCCGAGGAGTTAGCGTCCGAAAGGGTCGCACACTGCCGGAGCAGGGAATAGATGGCCGAAATGGCCGTGAAGTTAAAAGATGCTACCTACCGCAATGAGACTCTTGGGAAGGAGCGCCTAGAGGGGCAAGAAGACCTAGAGAAGGCCACCGCCGAAGCCAAGGATGCCCGCTCTGCAATGCGGGCTATAAAGGAAGAGCTGCGCCAGGCCGGAGAAATTGTAGCTGGCAAGCCCTTTCTGCTGCGCCGAAGGTTTACGGATCCAAAGTATGCTCAGCTGGGCCAACTGTGGGGTCCAGAGGACCCTTACATGGACTTAGCAGCGAGTGCGGCGGATGCCGTTGTGCATTTTCAAAGCCAGAAGGATCACAAGACGGAAGAGCTGTTTTGGTCTCAATTCCATAGTCCGGAGTGTTCACTTCCGCTGACCGACCGTTTGGTCGAGTGGGCTGAGCTAAATAGATTGTCCGGGCTTGCTATGACGGATATAGTGACCCATGTCTGGCCGGATAGGCCCGAGCCGAAGAGTTACTTTGGCTTATTGCAGCGATTTCTTGGAGCGGTGCCGCATATTAAGGCGATGAAGCGGTCGGCCTGCATAGAGGGTGCGCGGATGGCACTCGCCCGTGTGAAGACACATTGGACAGAGATGGATGCCACCGCTGTTGCGACCCCGGGTTCGGACGATAACCGGTTACCCGTCGAGCACTATTTTGGCGAAGTGCTGCGTGGTGCTCGTGTAATAGAGTCGCAGTGCTCAAAAAATGTTACGTTCGAATGAACATTTTTATGATGTAAAACCATATTTATGATGTAAGCGCCTTTTATACTTGTGCGTTCAAGTAATAGAGTATCTCCTATGTGGCCGTTCATGTATACGTGTGTATAACCTGAAAGATGGCAGTCGTCGGCTTCAGCCCCCATGCACAAGGTGCAGGGGTGTTCGCAAAAAATAGCGCGTTTTCACACTTAATCCGACGTCTCGGTCCTGTAAAGGAGGTGGTAGCGTAGCAAACGAGGCAACCGGACTATAATGCTTTATCACTTTCACTTAGCCATGGAGTTCGAGGGTGGGGCTACGACATAGCCCCTGGGGGCACCGCGCTCTCCGAATTTGGGGCGCGTATGTGCCTGACCGGGAAACGGCCCTTCGTCAAAGCGGAGGAATTCTAAACATTCCCATGGTCGATCGAGTGGTTGACCAGTCTCTCGCTGTATCATGACAGTCAGTTTTCGGCTTTCTCTACTGAGGTGCTCGCCCAGCCGAACTGGGGCACAATCGCAGTAGTTCTCCTGGTGCCGCATTAGCCGATGATACGGAATGTAAGGCAGCAAAACACAGGAGCCGGCCAAACCCAACATTTGACCAAAGACATGATTCGGAGCTGATGCATATAAGGCCTAACTCGAGACGCCGAACACTCCCGAAGGTGTTCGGTCTTTACAAAAGCGGGCAAAACAATGCCCTAAGCCCCTTGTGTCCAGGTACGGGCAAGTTCTTCTGGCGCGGCCGATGCCAAAACGCCAGTCTCCACTCTGGTTATAATAAGAAACCAGGGGATTATAGCAACAAGAGACAGTAAGAAAGGTTTACGTAGGGTCTTAGTCTGAAAAGAGTCCTTGCAACGGGTCCCTACTGCACGTCTGCGCCTGTGTCTCTGTTGTGCCGTATCCTGGACGGGTGTGCATGTTGTTCATCTGTAAAAAGAGAGGAACTTAGTTTGAAAAGAAATCATGCGAGAAAGTGCATAAAAAATTGAAATATAGATTAATAAAGCTGAGCCTATGCTAGCTCATCATGGCTTATATGTACAAACCCTTGTGAAGGGGTGTGTGGCTAGGTAGCCCCTAGCTTATTTATTCCGGACTCGTCCAGCCGTGTCCGGGGTCTCAGGCGACCTTTTAATGAAATGATGCCACGTGGACCGGGCATTTTAAGCGTAAGAGACGCGTAATGTGGTATTGCATTGAAGCGGATGAAAGCTTCCCGTCCCAGAGATGCTTGATAGCTACTTTTAAATGGGGCGACATGAAAGGTTAGCTTTTCTCGTCGGAAGTTGTCAGGTGACCCAAACACAACTTTTAGTAATAATGAAATTGTGCACCTGGTGTAAGGGCCTGGCGCCACTCCTTTGAAGGAAGTGCGGCTATGCCGAATTGTAGTAGGGTCTATCCCAACTTGCGGATTGTGTCCGGATATAGCAGGTTTAAGTCACTGCCGCCGTCCATCAGAACCTGCGTGAATTGCAGTCCGTCTATTATGGGATCCAGTATCAGGGCAGTCTATCCTGCGTTTCGGATACTTCTGGACTAATCTAGGTGGTCGAAAGTGATTGGTTTTGACATCCAATCTCGGTGTTCCGCTGGGGTGGACCGTGCGACACTTGTCTTAGCGAGTGCCGTGTTGGTTTTCCGTACTATCACATGAAGTGAGTTTACTGTTTTGACTTCTTGTGGGAAAGTCTTTTGACTTCTGGTGCTCTGCTGGTGGGGTTCGTCATCGTCCTTGCTTGGCGCATCGAGCCCCTTGTGTCCGGCGTTGAGTCTGCCAGACTATTTAAAAACCCAATAATTTCGGTTGGTATGGTTTGCAGGCCTTCCGGAGGTACTGTGGATTTGACATATCCGTTCTAAAATTTTGTTTAAATTTGATAGCTCATCGTTGTTGTCCTTAAGAGGCAGTGTTTTATTGTTTGGCCACGAGCTTTTGAATCCGGCGTTGACCGCCGTGCCCTTTGGGCTTTTTTCTTTATTCCAGCGCTGATCTTTCCTGCGCCGTGATTTTCCGTTTCCATCTCTGATCTTGGATGTACTCGGGTCGCTGGTGCTGCATCTTGCTAGCCAGCTGTCTTCTCCTGCGCAAAAGCGTGTCATGAGGCTTGTTAGCGCGGCCATTGTTCTTGGCTTCTCTTGGCTGAGGTGTCTGGCGAGCCATTCGTCTCGGACATTGTGTTTAAAAGCTGCTAAGGCTTCTGCATCCGGATAGTCGACTATTTGGTTCTTTTTGGTAAGGAACCTGTTCCAGAATTTGCGCGCTGACTCTCCGGGCTGTTGGGTTATATGACTCAGATCGTCTGCATCCGGAGGGCGGACATAAGTCCCTTGAAAATTTGCTCTAAACGTGTCCTCAAGCTCTTCCCAACTTCCAACGGTGTTTTCTGGGAGGCTTTTGAGCCAATGCCGAGCTGGCCCTTTGAGCTTGAGGGGTAGGTATTTTATGGCGTGGAGATCATCTCCTCTAGCCATGTGTATGTGTAGTATGTAATCTTCTATCCAGACTCCTGGGTTTGTTGTGCCGTTGTATGCCTCTATGTTTATGGGTTTGAACCCTGCTGGAAATTCATGATCCAGCACCTCATCGGTAAAACATAGCGGGTGTGTGGCGCCCCTGTATTTGGATGTGCCGCTGTCTTCGAACACTTGTCGTGTTGTGTTACTTCCTGGGGCCCTCCTTTTTGGCCCGTAGATGGACCTAGTTAGGCCGTCCGTTTTCCCAGGATCATAAGTCGGCTTTTGTGCGGTGCCGCTTGTCGCTTTTGGCCTGTCATCTGGCCGTCTGTCCGGCCAGGCGGCCTCTTTATTTTTTGACTGTGAGGGCTCTATGGCCTCCTCGTCAAATTCTGGCAGCAGCTTGCGCTTCGGGTAGCTCTTTGTTTGATGGCCATTGCCATATTTGTCTGCGGTCTTGAGTATTTTGCTCCACTTCATTCTGAGTATGTCTTTCGCTGTTTTGAGCTTCCGTTTTTTCTTCTTCAAACTTCTTGCAGTGGCGACGAGTTTTTTGTGAAGGTTCTTATGCTCCGGTGGTGTGTCCGGACTGTTGATTGCTCCGTGAAGGGGTTGATTATCCGGTTCGTCCTGTTCGGATGGTTGCTTGGTTGTATGTTCGTCGTCCGCTGGTTTGCCCTGCTCTATCGCTGGGTCGTTAGGAATGCTGCTTTGATCGAGGCGGGACTTAGGGCGGCGTCTACGTCGCCGTTTTGGTTGTTTATCGGCGGGATTATCCTCTGCCGCGTCCCGTTGTTCCTCGGTATCGCTTCCCTTTGGGGTGTCCACCATATGTATGTCATGTGATGAGGTGGCCTTCCAGTGCCCTGTAGGCGCTGGTTCTTGATCATCTCCAGCATCGTCGTCCATACCGTTGATGTCTTCGGAGTCGTAGTTTAGCACGTCGGTTAGATCGTCGACGGTGGCTACGAAGTGGGTGGTGGGTGGGCTCTGAATTTCTTCATTGTCCGCGTCCCGACCATCCTGGCCGTAGTTCGGCCAGGGCTCTCCGGATAATGAGAGATGCTTCAACGAATTTAAGATATCGCCGAAGGGTGAGTGCTGAAAGGCGTCCGCAGCGGTGAATTCCATGATTGGCGCCCAATCGGATTCGACTAGCAGGGGCGTAGGAGGTTCGGAGTCCGGCAGGGGGTCCGGCACCTCGGAGTCATGGGCTTTATGCGGGACAAGATAGGTGTTCGGCTCCATCGCCGTAGAAGTTGCAGCTCCCGAGGCGGTGTCTAGCCATCCGTCCTCGATCTGAGCGATCGGCTCCGGACTATGGGTCGGAGCAGATTCGTGTGCGGCCTTCAAGGTGCTGTCCGGCAGCAGAGTTAGGTCGTGCCCATCGTGACAGCGCGGCATGCTCGGCTGTGGCTCAGATCCATCGAAGATCAAGTCCCTGCGGATATCGGCCGTGAAGTTTAGGCTTCCAAACCTGACCTGACGGCCAGGGGCGTAGCTTTCGATCTGCTCCAGACGGCCAAGTGAGTTGGCCCGCAATGCGAAGCCGCCGAATACGAAGATCTGTCCGAGGAGAAAAGTCTCACCCAGGACTGCGTCCTTGTTGATTGAAGAGGCCATCAAGCCTATCGGTGACGACACAGAGGAACTCTCAATGAAAGCACCAATGTCGGTGTCAAAACCGGCGGATCTCGGGTAGGGGGTCCCGAACTGTGCGTCTAGGCGGATGGTAACAGAAGACAAGGGACACGATGTTTTACCCAGGTTCGGGCCCTCTTGATGGAGGTAAAACCCTATGTCCTGCTTGATTGATATTGATATTGTGGATGTTTACAAGAGTGGATCTACCACGAGATCAAGGAGGCTAAACCCGAGAAGCTAGCCTATGGTATGATTGTAATGGGTGTTGTTGTGTCCTACGGACTAGAGCCATCCGGTTTATATAGACACCGGAGAGGGCTAGGGTTACATAGAGTCGGTTACAATTGTAGGAGATCTACGTATCCGTATCGCCAAGCTTGCCTTCCACGCCAAGGAAAGTCCCATCCGGACACGGGACGAAGTCTTCAATCTTGTATCTTCATAGTCTTGGAGTCCGGCCGATGATGATAGTCCGGCCGATGATAGTTCGGCTGATGATGGTAGTCCGGCTATCCGGACACCCCCTAATCCAGGACTCCCTCAATGGGGGAAGAACACGAGCTCAAAGGATAAGGTTCAATGGGGAAGAAGACCCCCTTTTATAGGTGGGGAAAAATCCAACCGTTATGCTCACAGCCCGCACAGAGCGGTACTACCGCTCCAAGGAGCGGTACTACCGCTAGGGCGGTAGTACCCCTTTGAAAAACAACAGCGAGGAGGCAAAAGGCCAATAGAACCGCCGGAGCGGTACTACTGCTCGTCTTCACGGTACTACCGCTCGACCTCACGGTACTACCGCAAATGGTAGCGGTACTACTGCTTGCGAGCGGTACTAAAAAAATACCTCTGTGCCTACCTCCGCCGAGCAAAACACGAGAATTTGGTCCGGAGCGGCACTACTGCTCAGGAGCCGCGGTAGTACCGCTCGGGAGCGGTAATAAAAAAAATTACATCCGCTCTAGTTGCGGTAGTACCGCTGCAGCCTTTACCAAAACAGCCACAACTTTTGCAAACGGACTCTGAATTCAACGAAACCAAGTTTGTTGGAAAGCTAACGACATGGGCTAACACAATCTTGATAGAAATTTCAATAAGAAGCAAATGAGAAAAGGCCCATAAGAAAATGGTGAGAACCATTCCTCAGATAAGACCGGTAAAACCTCCAACACCGAAAACATCATAGAAGACGCATGCGAACTCCGTTTTCGATGAACTCAAGCTGTCATCAAGATGACCATAAGCTCTAAGACTCACAAAGAGAACCAAATAAGAACCAAGAAACATGATGCAAGGATGCAATGGTTTGAGCTCTCTACTAACGATATGATAAAGCTACCAACTTGAGAGCCCCCCTTGATAGTACGGCAAACGATCCTATAACCCGGTCTCCCAACTACCACCACGAGACCGGTAAAATAGAAAACCTATCAAGGGCAAACCTTTGCCTTGCACATGGTCCACTTGAGCTAGATGATGACGATCCTGACTCCCTCAAGTTGGACCACCTTTCTTGATTGCGTTGGCTCGATGAAGACTAGATGATTGCTCCCTCATAGTCCACTATGGGTGAGCCACTCTTCGGCACATCTTCACAAGTCCATTGACACCACAATGGATGGCAAGATTCAAGCACTTGATCTCTTCATGATGCTCCACTTGAACTTGCACACAGCAATCTTGATGACGATCACCACTTGATATCATCCTTTCCATGGGTTGTATGATATCTTCCTCTTGACGCAAGCCCATGGACACGTACCTAACCCCACAGAGAACTCTCACATAGACCATGGGTTAGTACACAAAGTGCAATGGACAATGCTTACCATACCATGGGATCACTTGATCCCTCTCGGTACATCTTCTACACTTTGTGAGTTGATCAACTTGATTCACTCTTGACTTAGTCTTGATCAACCTTGAATCTTTCCAACTCTCTTCCTTTGGATGATGTCTTGAAGGTAAACATGAATGATCACACAATCTTCTTCTTCAAGACATGCTTGCAATAAGCTCAACACTCACATGACCAATCTTTCGATAATTCCTTAATAGCACCTTGATCAACTCATAAACTCCTTGAAACCAACACATGGACTTCAAGAAAATCCTATGGACAAAACCTTCAAATATAACTCAAGGCAACCATTAGTCCATAGAGATTGTCATCAATTACCAAAACCAAACATGGGGGCACCGCATGTTCTTTCAATCTCCCCCATTTTGGTAATTGATGACAATCACTTTCAGGAGAGTTTATACAAGGATTTATGCATCACCATGCAATGCAACAACCAATGATGCATGAGAATGGGATGCAAATGCTTAGGAACAAAACCAAAGCAAGGAGAAAACTCTGAAGACTGCTCCACAAAACTCTCTGAAACTCCTCCCCCATTGGCATCGATTGCCAAAATGGGTGAAAAGCTTAGAAGGCCAATATAAAGAGTGTTCCTCCATAAATTGTGTATCTCTCAAAAAGAGAGTGGAATGCAATACACATATCCAATGGTAAATACTTGGAGGAAGACAAACTATATTGAGGCCCAAAGATTGCAAAAGAATGATATGCCACAAAGACATAACAAAGAGAGAAACAAGCAATCGAGCAATCAAAAGATACCAATTGAAGCAAGCAATCAAAGGATATCAATTGAACCAACTAGACCAAAGATCCTATGACCCACATGAATGAAGGATATTATGATATGAGCAAAGGAGTGTTCTAAATAAGCTAGAGAAGCTCCCCATGATTTGTGCACACACAATAATTTTTGTATTTGGATACAAAGTGCACAAAATAGGATCATAACTCCCCCAAAAATCAATAGAGACATACAACAAGTGCAAGTGAGCATAAAGGAAACTAAGCCTAGCACTTGCAACAAACACATGGTTGAGCAACATGTAAAAGAGGCAACTTAAGAATAGGCTCAACCAAAATGATGTGTGTGAGTCATGTCAAAGCACATGAGAAGACTAATGTACGGATGAGCATAAGCATCAACATAGTCTCGAATGAATGAGATACACGGTGCAAAGCCTTTCATTCCCACACACAACTAAGTAAATGGGTTCACAAGAACACTAAAAATGCAAAATGAATAACCAACACTTGTGACAACCCAAGGTGAAGATAGAAAGCACAAGCATCATCAAGACAGGGGATACCAATTAAGATGGCAAAAGCCTCGTCAGGACAAGCATGAGGAAAATAATCTTCACCACACAAGAGTGCATCAAGGTGCAACGAGATATAAGATCCGCACTCAATACAAAAGCTTTCACGAAGCCACCAAAGAAATAACATAAGAAAGACAAGGTGGATGTGAAAGAAAGGATATCATCTAGAGATGTAAATTCTCTCAGGTGTATAAGGTTCTAGGTAGACAAAATCATGATGATATATGTCTACAAAGAAGGATGTACACCCGACATAGTTACAACATGAAGGAACAGGATATCCAAAAGGAAGTCATACATATACCAATCAGGGTCGTCTCCAGGAATTCGAGGCCCCTATGCGCAATGAAAAGGAGGCCCTAAAATTTTGAAAAAGCTCATAATATAACTATAGCATGTTGTCACTTAGTTACGTAACTTTGTTAATGTATTATTCCTACACTACTTTAAAATGTATCAAATTAAAATGTTTAGAAGACTAAAGGTATACTAAAACAACTAAAAATATCATCATCCATCCAACTAAAAAAAGTGTCATCCATCCATTATTTATAGAAATAAATTTTCAAATGTCCTCATAAGTATAATTAATTTTCTACAATATTTAACTTTCAAGTATCTTAATGATTTTTGGAGGAGGATCTTGAGCAACTAGCAAACTAGCTTACCTAGACAATTGAACTAGCGAGCAAATATGTAAAGAACATAATTAATAAACTGATGCAAGTGTATGCCCTGTAACCTGCAGAAGTGCAGTATTGCTGAAAAGAAAAACTACTCAAGTGCAGGGCGTAGTCGCTACCGCCCTGCAGCTGTCATAAGTGAGCTTGCCTCTCGATCGATCGATCGAGTCACGAAATGAAGAATCACGATGAGGCAGGCCAGCTAGCCAACTAGGTCCAGAACGGGAGAGTCCTGCTGCCTCGAACAGATTAGGCCAACAAGGCTTGAAAAAAGTGACAAATTTACATGTATATACATAGAATTTAGCCCAAAATGGGGGCCCCAAGAATTCAGCAGGCCCTGTGCGAGCGCACAGCTCGCACATGCCCCTTAACGGCCCTGATATCAATAAGATATTTGCTTGGAAGCATAGCACATGGCATAGATATGGTCTTATTGTATATAAATGAATTCCTACCACACAACCATCAAAGACATCACAACTAGCAACATGAGATCATCGTTGAGATGCTTTGAGAAAGGAAACAAGTATCACAAGAAAGAATGAATAACATGCCATGATACAACCTACACACGGTTGATGCAATAAATGTGTGTATGTAGTAGATGATGATACTTGTTACCGAGATAGCATTGGAAGGATGTAGTATATACCAATTGAAGGTAGAAAGTAGTTCATTGTTCAACCTAGCAAACTCCAATTGAAGGATGTAGTATGACAAAGGAACTACATGAAGTTAAAATGCATGCTCAAGACTTTCAAGAACCGATACCAAAATACAAGGAAATACCAAGTGAAAAGGATACCAAATGGAGAAATCATCACTTGGAAGATATCAAAGATACATCAAGGAATGGGATATCCATTGGAACACACAAAATGATATCAAACTCCCAAAAGAGAGGATGGTTCCAAACAAACCAAGCTCTCTACAAAGTTTCATGATGGCACAAGTACCAAAAAGAAACGGCTTGCCATCCACCAACACACACTTAAAATGGATCACAAGATTAGTGTTTTATAGAAAATAGGATAGCTCCCCCATGAGTTGTGCATTATAGAGAATTTGCATTTGAATACAAAATGCACAAGGTAGGATCACCATGTACACTATATCAAGGAAAACACTAGACAAGATCAAGAAGACAACAAGATACTCAAGTGGCACGGAAGGCAATGGGAGTTGACACAAACTTGGCAAGAGATAAGGCAAATAAAAAGCAAACGCCAACGTGAAGATGATCAATAATTTCTACCACACAAGTGAGTACCAATTGTCAAAAGACAAGAAGTATTTGGAAATAATTCCAGGTGGTAGATAGCAAGGATATCTGACATCATCTTCACACCAAACACAAGCAAATTTCAACTTGTAGAGCTAACATGCCACCGAGGAACAAGATAATTTACAGTATCAATTCTAGGTGACAATATCTCAAATGTACACATTTTCTAGGCTAGTAATATACACATAGCATATTACTCCCCCATAATGTGATACCAATTAAAGATAAACAAGAGGCAAAATAACGATCCAACAAGAGATAATTAATGGACCATTTAGAATTTGAATTTCTCATGAGAAGACATACCACATAAAGACTAGATAATCTTGTAATATCAATACTAGATGGTATTCCTCATGTACACACATTTTTAGGATTGTGAGGTGCACAAAGCACATCACTCCCCCAAAATGGGATGTTCCATTAATCTCTCACAAGAGCCAACTAAGATAAAAACAAGATGAACAAAGGCTCAACACACTACACACACGTACATGATGTGCGAACCAACATGCACATACTTGATTTCTCAAGATAAGCAAATTGGAAGCATAACATATACATGCACTTGCAAGGTACAAAACCACAACACGCTAAGGGGCAAGTAACTTTCAATGTAAAGAATTTAAGCACGAGTTATCGCAAGGGGGAACATTGGATATAAGATAGAAACTTGATAATCCGAATGACTTGGCTTGAGACAATATGAATGATGAAGACCCCTTAATTCTTCATAATGTAGCCAAGTCTCCAATGACCTCCATCAACACCTATTGATCAAGTTTTAGCTTGTTGGTCCCCAACCAAGTTGGGCCCTAAGAGGTTAGTCACAATAGGCTTGGCCACCCAAATGGTTCTTTTCTTGACACCACTTTGAGTACCAACAAACTTTGCAAACACATTTCCAACATTATCCTTCCCAAGAGAATAGACATCATCAATAATAATTGGGTTGGATAGGTTACCACTTGTGCATGAAGAAGCGACGTGACCTTTCTCACGACATAAGTAGCAACGTCTACTCTTCATTTTCTTCTCACTTGATTTCTCAACAAGAGAAGCATGAACTTGAGTATTCTTGGGAAGTGGCCTTTCTTCAACTTGTGGTTGAGGATGAGATTGAACTTGTGGCCGCTTCCCTTGTTGCTTGTCACTAATGGCCTTCTTCTTCAATGGGCAAGATCTCACATGATGCCCTTCAATTTTGCACTTGAAGCAAACAATCTTGGCCGAATTCTTGACTTGTTCTTGGCCCTTCTTCTTGTTCAATTTGGACTTCTTCTTCTTGTTGGAGTTGAATCCAAGTCCTCCTTTGTCATTGGGGGATTTTTGCACACTCAAGATATTGTTGAGTGTGGATTTCCCTTCATGACTCTTTTCCAAGTCTTTCTTCAAAGAAGTGACTTGGGCCTTGAGCTCTTTGATATCCTCTACATGGTTAGTCTCAACACAAGTACTAGAGGAAGTATAAGCTTCATCATTAGAGAAACAAGGCAAGGAAAGCAATTCATCACAAGATGTACCAATGTTATGCATAGATGAATTACGAGGACTAGCACAAGGCAATATAGCATTTTGACTAAAAGTAGTGCTAATGTCCACATGAGGCTCGCTGGATGTTACCTTAGCAATCATAGCCTCATGAGCTATGTTTAGCACATTATGGGATACAATAAGATCATCATGAGAGCTAGAAAGCTTTTCATGACTTTCTTCCAATTTCCCATACTTGCTAGATAGCAACTCAAGTTGAGCCCTTAGCTCAACATTCTCCTTTAAAATGGATGCTTCACAAGAAATAGAGTTAGTAGCACAAGCATCATCATTAACAACAAGAGGAGAAGGCAACTTGGCAAGCTCTTTTAAATAATAAGCTTCAAGTTGAGCATGAGACTCGGTGAGTTTGATGAGCTCACCCTTGATGACCCTTGATCCATTTTCGAGGTGCTCAAAATCCTAAAGGAGTCTAGCATGAGCAACTTCAAGCTTAGCATTTTTAGTTTCAAAAACATTGGCCACCTCAAGGGCTCTATCATTAGATTCCTTCACTCTAGATAATTCTAGAGCAAAAGTCTCCTAAAGAGATTCCTTGGTGGTTTGTTCAAGTTCAAGAGCTTGAGAGAGGTCCGCAATCTCATTAGCGTAATCACACTCATGACCTTCCATTTTACCAATGGTGACCTCATGCTCCTCAAGACGAGATTCCAACTCATCAATATATTCCTTGCTCTCAATAGCAATCGACATGATTTCCATGAAGTTGGAATGAGCAATTTTATTCTTAAGAAGAGCTTTAAAAATCATTTCCCCCTTAATTTTTAAGGAGGCAACATCATCATTCTCTTCATCATAATCGACATCATCATCACTCTTGCCATCATCAATATCATCACAAGATATATAGGGATTCAAAGTGGGAGATACCTTTGAAGCCTTGGCCATAAGGCAAAAAGCAATAGATGATGATGTAGGATCCCTTGAAGCATCATTCATGACCACATATTGTTCCATGGAGTGTTGGGTTTCCTCTACATTGTTAGCACAACAACTCGAGGAAATACATGCATTTTTATCATGGCAACAAGATATAGCAAGCATATATGAGATTTAGTCAAGCAATTTCTACATGATATGCAAGGACTATCAACACAAGCATGTGGAACATTTGGAGTGCTCGAACTGCTAAAGTCCAAAGATGAAGCATTGCAATAAGAAAGTGATGAAGGATTATCAACAATAAGCCCACTATCATCATTGCAATGAACGCCACTACTCACCATGTCATTACCTTGTGGCAAACCACATGTAGGTGAAGTAGAAGAAGTTGAGAACGCAACACGGCCGGAGGTGGAGGGAGAACGATCATCCTTACAAATCTTGTACACACCATATTTATCTTGAAGCTTTGTCCACAACTCATGAGCATCCCGGAACGGCATGAGTTCAAATATAACTACATTGCTCAAAGCATCAAAAAGCACATTAGAAGCTTGAGCATTGAGATAAGAGTTTTTTTCATCCTCTAAAGATAAGCTTTGGGGATCCTTTGGAGGAGAAAACCCCATATCTACAATTCGCTCTAAATTTGGGTCCATGACCCTAAAGAGATTAAGTATGCGAATTACCCAAACATCAAAATTTGTGCCATCGGAAATAAGATTGTGAGAGAATCCTAATCCCCTAGTCGACATCTTAACTCTCTAGGCGGTTAAGCCCAACAAAGAGAGACGAGGCTCTGATACCAATTGAAAGATCGTGGATGTCGCCTAGAGGGGGTGGTGAATAGGCGTTTTAAAATAATTAGGTAGAGGCTTGAACAATGCGGAATAAACCTAGCAGCTAATTTGTCAAGCACAAAACCTACAACAACTAGGCTCACTTATGTGCACCAACAACTTATGCTAAGCAAGATAACCAACTATGAGATAGCAAGATATATGACAAGGAACAATATGGCTATCATAAAGTAAAGTGCATAAGTAAAGGGCTCGGGTAAGAGATAACCGAGGCACGCGGAGACGATGATGTATCCCGAAGTTCACACCCTTGCGGATGCTAATCTCCGTTTGGAGCGATGTGGAGGCACAATGCTCCCCAAGAAGCCACTAGGGCCACCGTAATCTCCTCACGCCCTCGCACAATGCAAGATGCCGTGATTCCACTAAGGGACCCTTGAGGGCAGTCACCAAACCCGTACAAATGGCAACCCTTGGGGGCGGTCATCGAACCCGTACACTTTGGCAACCCTTGGGGCGGTCACCGGTACCCGTCAAATTGCTCGGGGCGATCTCCACAACCTAATTGGAGACCCCGAAGCTTGCCCGGAGCTTTACACCGCAATGATTGAGCTCCGAACAACACCATACGTCTAGGGCGCCAAGGCACCCAAGAGGAACAAGCTCTAGGGTACCCAAACACCCAAGAGTAACAAGCTCAAGGGTACCAAGCACCCAAGAGTAATAAGCTTCTCAACTTGTAACTTCCACGTATCACGTGGAGAACTCAAACCGATGCACCAAATGCAATGGCAAGGGCACACAGAGTGCCCAAGTCCTTATCTCTCAAATCCCACCGAAGCAACTAATGCTAGGGAGGAAGATGAGAGGAAGAACAAGAAGGAGAACACCAAGAACTCCAAGATCTAGATCCAAGGGGTTCTCCTCACATAGAGGAGAAAGTGATTGGTGGATATGTGGATCTAGATCTCCTCTCTCTTTTTCCTCAAAAACTAGCAAGAATCCATGAAGGGATTGAGAGATAACAAGCTCGAAGAAGGTCAACAATGGGGGAAGAACACGAGCACAAAGGATAAGGTTCAATGGGGAAAAACACCCCCTTTTATAGGTGGGGAAAAATCCAACCGTTATGTTCACAGCCCGCACAAAGCGGTACTACCCGTTCCAAGGAGCGGTACTACCGCTAGGGCGGTAGTACCCCTTTGAAAAACAACAACGAGGAGGCAAAAGGCCAATAGAACCGCCAGAGCGGTACTATTGCTCGTCTTCACGGTACTACCGCTCGACCTCACGGTACTACCGCAAATGGGTGACGGTACTACTGCTTGCGAGCGGTACTAAAAAAATACTTCCGTGCGCTACCTCCGCTGAGCAAAACACGAGCTTTTGGTCCGGAGCAGTACTACCGCTCAGGAGCCGCGGTAGTACAGCTCTGGAGCAGTACTACCGCTCAGGAGCCGCGGTAGTAGCGCTCTTGAGCGGTAGTAAAAAACTACATCCGCTCTAGTCGCGGTAGTACCACTGCAGCCTTTACCAAAACAGCCACAACTTTTGCAAACGGACTCCGAATTCAACGAAACCAAGTTTGTTGGAAAGCTAACGACATGGGCTAACACAATCTTGATAGAAATGTAAATAAGAAGCAAATGATAAAAGGCCCATAAGAAAATGGTGAGAACCCTTCCTCGAATAAGACCGGCGTTCTGGGAACGGGGGTCCCAGACTTGCCTGCCTGCGGCCTGCAGCGTGGCTCAAGTGGTGGCCCAGTACGGCCCATCTTCATCCATGCAAATTCAAGACCCTCGCAAGGAGCCAAGCCTCTTGGGGCGGACGATGCAAGGCTTCCTCAAGAGCGGCCTCACCAGGCAGGCTCGCAAGGAGGCGGAGAGATCAAGGCAAGGGTACGTCGCGAGGTGCTCGTGCCGCAAGCCATGACGATCGAGACCAGGCGGGCGCCAGGCGGGAGCCGGCCTGCGTAGTGTCCTTGTTTCCTCTTTGGTGCAAAGGAGGCAAGCACAGGCGCGGAGTACCGATGCATCAGGCAAAGGTTACCATATCGGTGCAACGAGACCAAGACCAGTAGAGCGGCAGGATGGAGGTCACCGTGGAGCCCAAGACGGCATCATGGCCAGTGCCTTCGGCAGTCGAAGACCAACTTTAGTTAGGATAGCTTGTACTAGCTGTTCCCCTTCAAAATGGCCGTTGTTGGCTCCCTTCCCGCTCAATATTTGGGAAGAGGACCAAGGCCTCTATAAATAGAGATAGCCACCACAGTAGAGGGGGATCGAATCCTTTCCTACGAGAACACCACACCAGCTCAAGAACACCTCTCACGAGGCTGTTCTTCCTCTGTACTGTTCATCATCAGCCCCTGAGGCAATCCACCACACCACACACTGGAGTAGGGTATTACACCACAACGGTGGCCCGAACCAGTATAAATCTTGTGTCCCTTGTGTTGTGCGTCGTTTAGCTTAGATTCTCGCAAGGCATTCGGACGTTGATTGGTAGGAGGGAGATCTTCATGCGCACCCCAGAGTTCGAACCTCAAGGGTCTACAGGAACCCCACATCCGAAATTTGGCGCGCCAGGTAGGGGTGCACCGGAATCTTTCTTCCGTTGTTCCACATTCGATCGTCCGTCGTGACCATGGCTGACGCTCGCCTGGCTCGCGCCGAGCGTCGGGCTGCTCTCGCTGCCTGCCTCGCCCAGACGGCTCCCGTTGGCGGGTGTCCCTGTCGTTCTCCATCGCCTGCCACCAACGCCACCACCGGTCCGGCGGGGAATGAGTAGCAGGCGTCGTTGTTGCATCCCTCGGTGCGGCGGGAAGGCCGCATCGCCACCCTGTTGCTGACTCCAGCTGGTTCATCGTCGCACGCCCGTCACGCTCCCACGGACGCGCATGCCGTGTTGCTCCTGGCGCATGAGCTCCTGCACTACCATCCCGTTGATGACCTCTACGAGGAGTGGCTCGCTTGCATCACCGAGCTCGTCAGCACCACAGGGGGCTCCCCCGTGCCGTCCCTCTCGCTGCCTCACCCTCCATTTTGCGCGGGTGATGCAGCTCAAGAGGTGCCTCCGCCACCTCCTCCCCAAGAAGGTGCCCTGGCTCTAAGACGCGCGGCCCCTGGACGAGACCCACCATGTCCAACGCCCGCGCGACAAGAAAGGAGCTGCCAAGAAATCCCTCGTCCCCAAGAAGGCGCTCGTGTGCTTCCTGCATCGGCACGTCATGACCGCATCCTTGCGCCGGCACATCAAGACCCCGCGTTTCCCCCGGCGACGGCGCGTGGGAATCCCCAGGAGCAAGCCCAGCGTCAGCAAAGAGCTCTGGTGGCCACCGCAGGCTGCCGCGCCTTCACCACCGAGCTACGCAGTGTCGCCTGGCCGGGCAAGTTCAAGCCGGACCTGCCTCCTCGCTACGACGGCACTGCCGACCCCGCGGAGTTCCTGCAACTCTACGAGCTGGGCATCGAAGCGGCTAATGGGGACAAAAAGGTCATGGCGAACTGGTTTCCCATGGCGCTCAAGGACGGTGCCCGCACATGGCTCCTGAACCTGCTCCCGGCACGATCTCCTTCTGGGATGAGATGCACACCCGCTTCATCACCAACTTTCAAGGCACTCATGACCTTCCACCGACCGTGGGTGACCTGTGCCGCATCAAGCAGCAACCCGAAGAGACCCTGCGGAAGTACATCCAGCGCTTCAATAGTGCTCGCCTCAAGATTCCCTAGGTGAACGAGGAGGCCATCATCTCAGCGTTCTCCGACGGCGTCTGCGACGTTAAGATGAAGGAGGAACTGGTGATCCACGAAGGTCTGTGCACATCTCTGGAGCTGTTCAACCTAGCGACCAAGTGCGCAAGGGCTGAGGAGGGACGCCTCTCCCTTCTCGAGCTCCCAGTCGTAGATCCAGAAGAGAAGAAAGCCAAGGCCAAGGATGTGAAGCGCAAAGGGGCGGCTGTGCTCGCAGCAGAGCCAGATACAAAGCGCGGCAGGGACCAGCCGGAGTCGTCCAAGGGCAACCGGTACTGCGTGTACCATGATCTCCACACCCACAACACCAACGAATGCCAGGAGCTCTGGGCCGTGCAAGAAGGACGTGTCAGTTGCTACGTCTTGAGCTTGCGTTGGTTTTCCTTGAAGAGGAAAGGGTGATGCAGCAATAGTAGCATAAGTATTTCCCTCAGTTTTTGAGAACCAAGGTATCAATCCAGTAGGAGGCTCCTCAAAAGTCCCACGCACCTACACAAACAAACAAAGAACTTGCAACCAACGCAATAAAGGGGTTGTCAATCCCTTCACGGCCACTTGCGAAAGTGAGATCTGATAGAGATAATAAGATAAGATAAATATATTTTTGGTATTTTATAATATAGATGCAAAAAGTAAAGATGCAAAAAAAAGTAGATTGAAAGTAAATATGATAAAATATAGACCCGGGGGCCATAGGTTTCACTAGTGGCTTCTCTCAAGATAGCATAAGTATTACGGTGGGTGAACAAATTACTGTCGAGCAATTGATAGAAAAGCGAATAATTATGAGATTATCTAAGCATGATCATGTATATAGGCATCACATCCGCAACAAGTAGACCGACTCCTGCCTGCATCTACTATTGTTACTCCACCCATCAATCGACTCCTGCCTGCATCTAGAGTATTAAGTTCATAAAGAATAGAGTAACGCATTAAGCAAGATGACATGATGTAGAGGGATAAACTCATGCAATATGATATAAACCCCATCTTTTTATCCTCGATGGCAACAATACAATACGTGCCTTGCAACCCTTTCTGTCACTGGGTAAGGACACCGCAAGATTGAACCCAAAGCTAAGCACTTCTCCCATTGCAAGAAAGATCAATCTAGTAGGCCAAACCAAACTGCTAATTCGAAGAGACTTGCAAAGATAACTCAATCATACATAAAAGAATTCAGAGGAGATTCAAATATTTCTCATAGATAAACTTGATCATAAACCCACAATTCATCGGATCTCGACAAACACACCGCAAAAAGAGTTTACATCGAATAGATCTCCACAAGAGAGGGGAAGAACATTGTATTGAGATCCAAAAAGAGAGAAGAAGCCATCTAGCTAATAACTATGGACCCGAAGGGCTGTGGTAAACTACTCACAACTCATCGGAGGGGCTATGGTGTTGATGTAGAAGCCCTCCATGGTCGATTCCCCCTCTGGCGGAGCACCGGCGAAGGCTCCAAGATGGGATCTCGCGGATACAGAAGGTTACGGCGGTGGAAATTGTGTTTCGTTGGCTCCATGGATGTTTTTGGGGAATGTAGGCTTATATAGGAGGAAGAAGTACGTCGGTGGCCGCCCGAGGGGCCCACGAGATAGGGGGGCGCGCCTAGAGGGGGGGACACGCCCTCTTGTCTCGTGGCCGCCTCGGCTGCTTCTTGACTTGCACTCCAAGTCCTTTGGATCACGTTCGTTCCAAAAATCATACTCCCGAAGGTTTCATTCCGTTTGGACTCCCTTTGATATTCCTTTTCTTCAAAATACTGAAATAGGCAAAAAAACAACAATACGGGCTGGGCCTCCGGTTAGTAGGTTAGTCCCAAAAATGATATAAATGTGTAAAATAAAGCCCATAAACATCCAAAAGGGATAATATAATAGCATGGAACAATCAAAAATTATAGATACGTTGGAGACGTATCATCTGTCGACGCCTCGAGCGCAACGACCGGGGCTATGGCCGAGGAGGAGGAAGAGGTGGAGGACGATGGGACGACCGTGGCCCTCGCCAAGGGTGGCGTGACCGGCCTCGCAAGGACCGCTGGCAGGACCAGCCTCGCGAGGGGGCTTGGAGGGATCAGTCTCGTGATGATCACCCACAAGGCAATGCAGGCCTTCCTCCTCTCCTACCACTGCCAAGAAGGAATGACGACCATCATCAGGACGAGGGGGTTGGGGGCTTCCAGGAGCCGCGTGCTATCGCTTGCATCTTGGGTGGTGCCCATGCCCCAGCCTCTCAGCGCATCTTCAAGAAGTTTGCTCACGAGGTAAATGCAGTCCTCCCCAAGCTCGAGGCCACGCGCCCTCTCAGGTGGTCCACGTGCGCCATCACATTCAGCTCAGCGGATCAGCTCAAGTGCGCGGCAACAGCCGGTGTCCTCCCAATGCTCTGTTCCCCAGTCATTAGCAATGTGCAAGTTACTAGGACCCTCATCGATGGCAGAGCAGGACTCAACGTCCTGTTCGTCGAGACGTTCAATAATCTCTAAGTGCCATATGATCAGCTTCAGCCGACCAAGCCTTTCTCAGGAGTCACTGATGGTTCCACTATCCCGATAGGGCAGGTCCGCCTCCCTGTCACCTTTGGACAGCGCAAGAACTACCATACCGAGCTCATTGACTTTGACGTTGCCCATATTCGCCTGCCATACAATGCCATCCTTGGATATCCAGCCCTGGTCGAGTTCATGGTAGTGACTCACCATGGCTACAATGTCCTCAAGATGCGGGGAAGCGGCGGAGTCATCACAGTCCCCTGTGAAGAGAAGGATGCGATGTGCTCTCTTGAGCGTGCCTTTCAAGCCGCATCAATCGAGGACCCAGACCGCAAGGGTGGAAACCTTCCCGAGGCAGCTCCCAATAAGAACAAGACATCACCCGGCTCAAGGCCTCAGGAGGCAGGCACCTCCGGTGGCACCGCACCAGGATCTGCGCCCATCCAAGGGGCGCCACCCTCCGTCGCATAGGAAGGTGCACTTGGCGCCCTCCTCGGGCAAGGCTCGGGGGCTCTCTCCTGGAGGGCCACTGACTTTGCCAAGATCACGAGGGAGGCGCTCGGGCACCACTTGGAGGTGTGCTTCTTGGCACGCTTCCCTCAAGAAGGCATAAGGCAAGGAGGGCCCAACCCTCAGGAGTTCATCACCAAGGTCACTCAGGAGCTGCAGGAGTCGAGAGTCATGCGCGGCAACCGCCGCCTACCCGGCATAGCTCCCCATCCAGGTGAGGATGGTGGGATGTGTGTCTGCATCGACTACCCAGGGCTCAATCGAGTCGCGTCTCAGGAGCGCTTCTGGCCTTCGCGCATGGGACATTGTGAGGGTCCGCCTCACAGCTATGTTCGCATGCCTTTCAGCCTGCCGAACGCGGCTGCTGCTCACCAGCGTCTGATGAGGAGCATTCTGGAGGCTCAGGTGGCCAGGCACCATGAGTTCCTGGAGGATATGGAGATGGACCTTGCCGAGCCGCCTGGATCTCCAGAGCCTTCTGAGGCTTAGAATCCCAAAGGCTCGTGAGGACTGGCTTCTTCACCATGCGTCGTCTCCAACAATCGCTCAACAACGATATCAGGTGACATCTTTTGAGTTTCATTTCAGCTGGGAGCGCCCTTAGGGCTGCATCATTCCCAGGTCGTGTGGGTCTGTCCCCGCGTGTATCCATTTTGCTTATGTCTTTAGTTTACCTTGTTGGGGGCGCCCCTCGGGCTGCTTCATCCCCAAGCCGCTCGGGCCTGACCCAGTGGCGTGTGCCTTTCCTTGCATCTATCTAAGTTGGATAGCCTTTTCATGCTCAACTTGCCTATTATAATCACCTCTCGCCCGTCGTGGCCCCTTTTTCTCCGTCATGCAAATCGCTTGCACGTTAAAAGGGGGGCACCTGAGCATCGGGACTCAGGAGCTCTTACTGGCTCTCCATCCCTCACCCCCTGGCCTTCTCCACGGCATCGCGACCTGGCATACCAGCGGCGGCTGAGCCTGCTCGAGGGTCGGGACCTGAGGACATAGAGCATTTGCATCTAACCCTCATGCAGGAACACTCAGCCACCCAAGGCTCAAGACCAGGCGCAACCCGCCTTGAGGTAGGGCCTCGTGAGTCCCGCACTGGCTCACGAGTGCCTAGATACATCTCGTCTAGCCCTAACGTGCCGGCCACGTGTCAGGGCGGGGCTATACACGCCCCGGGGGCTCCTCCCGAAGGGGCCCCCCTCCCACGTACCAGTGGAAGCACCATGCTCTGCGTTGGCTGACGACACTGCCGAGGAGCGGCTATGCCCGTACACATACGAAAGCGCTAGGCTCTGCGCTGGTGATAAACAACTGAGGGCAGCCCACGGCTGTATCAACCTCAGGGAGCCCAGAGCTCAATGGCTGGCCTCATTGCAATGCCTCCCCTCGGGAGCGCCGCGCGAGGGGGATGGGCACGGGGGCTACACCCGGGTCACGCCCGAGCGCACGCCACCTAGCCAGGTCCCTCAGACCTAGTCGTCGCGCGCCCCTCCCCAAGTGGAGCCAAGGTATGAAGACCGTTTGAGTGTCAAGGGGGACTCCTGAGCAGCGCAACTCAGGAGCCTAACTGGTCACGTAGCCCCTCACTCCTTAGTTCTGAAAGGCTAACGGCGGTTGAGGTATGCGTGGGGCCGGGCCCTGCCGACGCAGAACGACAGATCCACTCCTACACCCCCTCCCTATTTGCAGTTTGCGCGTCAAGGGGGACTCCTGAGCATCTCGACTCAGGAGCCTAACTTGCCACGTAGCCCCTCACTCCTTAGTCCCGTCCTGGTGATCCGGCCGGGGCTAACAACGGCTGAGGTATGTGCGGGGCCGGGCCCTGCCGACGTAGAACACAAGCAAATAGGAAGGAAACCGCAAAATCTAGCAAATTCAGAAGCAAATATTACAGACCATAAATTGTTCTCACAATACCAAAGGCAAGTTTAAACGCCTCCACGAGGCACAATGCATGTTGCAGGAATCGAAGCAGGAAAGAAGCCGCGAGAAGATCACCCCTAGGCCACGCCGCCGCTCGTGGTGGAGTTGCGCTTGTCAGCTCCACCCCGCGAGGCCGCGGAGCCAGCAACACCTCGCTTGGGCACGGTGTTGAAGGTGCAGAACTTCGCCAGCAAGGCCTCCGCTCGGCCCTTCACGGCCTCGGCAGCAGCGGCGGAGCGCTTGGCATCCATAGGCTCCAGCAGGTCTTCAAGGTTGGCGTCGGGGTTGCGGAGGTAGACGTGGCTGAGGATCCGCGTCAGCGCTGCGGAGGAAAGGCCGCGAGCCTCAACTTCGGCCATGAGGCCGATGCCGGTCACGACCTCCTCAAGCGCCTCGACCAGGAAGGGAAGCAGCTTGGCGGGGCCTTCCGTGGCTCCGGCCAGCGGTTTCTCCAGGCCCTCTTCATAAAGCGTCTTCAGCGCCTTGCGAGCCCTCACCTCATAACCCGTGAAGGCCGCGTGGTCCTCGGCCAAGACCTTTGCCTTGGCGTCCAGCTCAACCCTTTATGCTTTCAGCGTCTGCTCCAGCGTCTTCAGCCGGCCGATGTCAGCTGAGAGTTCAGTGTCGCGGTCCTTGACGGCAGCCTCCCGAGCCTTCATCTGCTCCTCCTTTGCCTGACGGTCGCGAACCTCCTTGGCGAGCTCATCACGCAGCCCTTGCAGCTCGCCCTCCAGTGTCTTGCAGTGGCCCTTGACAGTTGAAGCATCCTTCAATGCCGCGTCACGAGTGGCTATGGCCTAGTAGGTGACTTGCTTCTCCTCCTCGGAAGCCGTCACAGCCTGGCTCAGCGCCGCTCGGACGGAGGCGTCGGAGCGAACCCAGCCAGAGACCAGCTCCAGGCGCCCGGCCACCAGGCGGGGGTCGGCGCCCCGGAGATCCTCTCACAGCTGGCTCAGCTCGTCAGCAGCGCGATCCAAGGCGGAGGAGGAGGCAGAGGAGACAGGAACCGACGGAGTAGGAGGAGAAGACGGCATCGTGATCACAGCTTGGGAGGCAGGGACCTCCTGAGCCTTGACAGCCTCGGTGACAGTATCGAGCGTAGGTGCCTCCAGAATCAGCGGGGCCACGGGGGCTGGCTCCCCACCAGAGCGTCTCTCCTGGCCTCGCGAGGACGACCGGGCAGGGGAGGTGCGAGCCTTGCTGTCTTCCTTTCCCGTGGCTGAAGGCGCGGCCACAGCAGGAGAGCCTGCCCCAAGTGGGGTCGCCGTGTCCCCCTTCAGCTTCTTCGCTGCAGGCGGCGGCCTACCCAAAATAAGGGATGTCAGGCCTCGATGGCAAAAACAAGGGCAAAGCGGAGTTCGAGTACTTACTAGTCGGCTACCGCGGGTCCCCACGGCCCCCGGCTGAGCTTGAAGCCCGAGAGCCTCTTGCGGGGATCGGCCTCGGGAGGTCTAGCAGTAGAGGAAGGCGCACGAGAAGGGCTGGAGCTGGCTTCAGGCGACACCAGGGCTGGAGTAGACCCTCGGGAGATCAACCCAGACCTGTCCTTCTTCGAGATCAAGGGCGGGTCCTCTCCCCCTCGTCTGGCGCCGGCCTTGTCGTCGTCCGGCATGGAGCGGAGGGCGCTGGACCTGCGCCAGGGGGAAGTCTCCCCCATTCCCTCGATGGTCGCCTCCGAGTCACGTTCCTCCTCTTCCTCCTCATCTTCCTCCTCTCCCCCGCCGGATTCATCAGAGGACAAGTCCACCGTCGTCGTCGCCGCCTGGCCCTCAGGGGCCCCGCCGGCACCAGACCGACCCCGTCGAAGGTGGGCATGGTGTCCACACCCACTCCTAGTCGTCGAGGAGGAACAAGGGGACCGAGGCGCCCTCCGGGCTTGCCACATCCTCTCCGACCAGGAAGCGGAGAGCTGCGGTTAGATCCTTGTCAGCCAGGGTCTCCGAGCTCGGGCGGAGGACGGCGTCCGCATCCTCGAGCCTCCACAGCGGGCACGAATGCACCTGAAGTGGGGCCACCCGATGCGACAGGAACTCCCTCAGGAGCATGGCCCTGGTTAGCTTCGCCGCCCTTAGGTTGCCCGGCCTCAGGTCAGCATTCATCTTCTCCAGCACCAGCTTCGCCCGCCGGTCGTCAAGCTTCACGTGAGACCATGCCTTGACGGCCTGGGGATGCTCCCTGGGCAGCTCCAGCAGGGAGTTCGTGCATCTGGCATCCACCATGACCCACTTGCTCCGAAAGCCGTCGGCCCTCTTCTCGGCCTTCGAGATCGTGTTGGCTTTGGAGTACGCGACAAAGCCTGCGCACGTCGAGATATTGGCGCCAGTGACCCGGAGGGAGAAGAAGTGGCGTAGCAAGGCCACGGAGGGCATCACCCCAACGTGTGCCTCACAGTAGTAGGCGAAGATCGAAAGGAGGAGAACGGAGTTGGGGTGGAGATGTAGAGCATGCAACTGATATTGGCGGAGGACAACAAAGAAGAACTCAGAGAAAGGAGGCACCAGGTCGGCGATGACAGCGCCCATGAAGAGGGGGTAGAAGGTGCTCCCCTTGTCCTCCGGCTGGGCGGAGCCGGGCCGGAGCGCAGTCTCCCCCATCACATTGCCTTGCGCTGCCGCCATCTGGTGCATGAGGGCGAGATTCTTCTCCATCATGTTTGGAGGATCCAGAGCCGGCGAGTACCAGGTCGGTGGATCCCCGTCCGCGGTCTTGCGGGGCGCCATTGCTCGCCGGAGGTGAAAGTTTGAGGCAGATCTGGAGATTTTGGAAGCAGGAGAGCGAGGAGCAAGAAAGGGGATCCGAAGCAAGGTGAATGAGAGTAATAAAAGTAAGCCTAACCCAGGCCAACCTTTTTGTCAGCTGAGCAGTTGTTGAGGCAGCGTGGGAAAGCGGAGACGCCCACGTCCAATCAACCGCCACGCGGCGCCCAAGGCCGCGGGCTGTTGGGGCCTGCGGCGCTCCGCACTTGCCCCTTCGCTTCTCTGCTAAGCCAAGTCCGACCGCGCCTTGGGCCCGGGGGCTACTGTCGGTGTTCTGGGAACGGGGGTCCCCAAACTTGCCTGCCTGCAGCCTGCAGCATGGCTCAAGTGGTGGCCCAGTACGGCCCATCTTCATCAACGCAAACTCAAGACCCTCGCGAGGGGCCAAGCCTCGTGGGGCGGACGACGCAAGGCTTCCTCGGGAGCGGCCTCACCAGGTAGGCTCGCGAGGAGGCGGAGAGATCAAGGCAAGGGTACCTCGCGAGGTGCTCGTGACGCAAGCCATGACGATCGAGACCAGGCGGGCGCCAGGCGGGCGCAGTGTCCTTGTTTCCTCTTTGGTGCAAAGGGGGCAAGCACAGGCGCGGAGTACTGAGGCATCAGGCAAAGGTTACCATATCGGTGCAACAAGACCAAGACCAGCAGAGCGGTAGGACGGAGGTCACCCTGGAGCCCAAGATGGCGTCATCGCCAATGCCTTTTGGTAGTCAAAGACCAACTTTAGTCAGGATAGCATGTACTAGTTGTTCCCCTTTAAAATGGCCGTTGTTGGCTCCCTTCCCGCTCAATATTTGGGAAGAGGACCAAGGCCTCTATAAATAGAGATAGCCACCACAATAGAGGGGGGGATCGAATCCTTTCCTACGAGAACACCACACCAGCTCAAGAACACCTCTCGCGAGGCTTTTCTTCCTCTGTATTGTTCATCATCAGCCCCTGAGGCAATCCACCACACCAGACACTAGAGTAGGGTATTACACCACAACGGTGTCCTGAACCAGTATAAATCTTGTGTCCCTCGTGATGTTCATCATTTAGCTTAGATTCTCGCGAGGCGTTTGGATGTGTATTGGTAGGGGGGAGATCTTCACGCGCACCACAGAGTTCGAACTTCAAGGGTCTGCCGGAACCCCACATCCGACAGATAAGACATGTAAAACCTCCAACATCGAAAACATCATAGAAAATGCATGCAAACTCAGTTTTTGATGAACTCAAGCTTGTCATCAAGATGACCATAAGCTCTAAGACTCACAAAGAGAACCAAACAAGAACCAAGAAACATGATGCAAGGATGCAATGGTTTGAGCTCTCTACTAACGATACGATCAAGCTACCAACTTGAGAGCCCCCCTTGATAGTACGGCAAACGATCCTATAACCCGGTCTCCCAACTACCACCACGAGACCGGTAAAATACAAAACCTATCAAGGGAAAACCTTTGCCTTGCACATGGTCCACTTGATCTAGATGATGACGATCTTGACTCCCTCAAGTTGGACCACCTTTCTTGATTGCGTTGGCTCGATGAAGACTAGATGATTGCTCCCTCATAGTCCACTATGGGTGAGCCACTCTTCGGCACATCTTCACAAGTCCATTGACAACACAATGGATGGCAAGATTCAAGCACTTGATATCTTCATGATGCTCCACTTGAACTTGCACACGGCAATCTTGATGACGGTCACCACTTGATGTCATCCTTTCCATGGGTTGTATGATATCTTCCTCTTGATGCAAGCCCATGGACACGTACCTAACCCCACATAGAACTCTCACATAGACCATGGGTTAGTACACAAAGTGCAATAGACAATGCTTACCATACCATGGGATCACTTGATCCCTCTCGATACATCTTCTATGCTTTGTGAGTTGGTCAACTTGATTCACTCTTGACTTAGTCTTGATCAACCTTGAATATTTCCAACTCTCTTCCTTTGGATGATGTCTTGAAGGTAAACATGAATGATCACACAATCTTCTTCTTCAAGACATGCTTGCAATAAGCTCAACACTCACATGACCAATCTTTCGATAATTCCTTAATAGCACCTTGATCAACTCATAAACTCCTTGAAACCAACACATGGACTTCAAGAAAAGCCTATGGACAAAACCTTCAAATATAACTCAAGGCAACCATTAGTCCATAGAGATTGTCATCAATTACCAAAACCAAACATGGGGGCACCGCATGTTCTTTCAATCTCCCCCATTTTGGTAATTGATGACAATCACTTTCAAGAGAGTTTATACAAGGATTTATGCATCACCATGCAATGCAACAACCAATGATGCATGAGAATGGGATGCAAATGCTTAGGAACCAAAACCAAAGCAAGGAGAAAACTCTGAAGACTGCTCCACAAAACTCTCTGAAACTCCTCCCCCATTGGCATCGATTGCCAAAATGGGTGAAAAGCTTAGAAGGCCAATATAAAGAGTGTTCCTCCATAAATTGTGTATCTCTCAAAAAGAGAGTGGAATGCAATACACATATCCAATGGTAAATACTTGGAGGAAGACAAACTATATCGAGGCCCAAAGATTGCAAAAGAATGATATGCCACAAAGACATAACAAAGAGAGAAACAAGCAATCGAGCAATCAAAATATACCAATTGAAGCAAGCAATTAAAGGATATAAATTGAACCAACTAGACCAAAGATCCTATGAGCCACATGAATGAAGGATATTATGATATGAGCAAAGGAGTGTTCTAAATAAGCTAGAGAAGCTCCCCATGATTTGTGCACACACAATAATTTTTGTATTTGGATACAAAGTGCACAAAATAGGATCATAGCTCCCCCAAAATCAATAGAAACATACAAAAAGTGCAAGTGAGCATAAAGGAATCTAAGCCTAGCACTTGCAACAAACACATGGTTGAGCAACATGTAAAAGAGGCAACTTAAGAATAGGCTCAACCAAAATGATGTGTGTGAGTCGTGGCAAAGCACATGAGAAGACTAATATACGGATGAGCATAAGCATCAACATAGTCTCGAATGAATGAGATACACGGTGCAAAACCTTTCATTCCCACACACAACTAAGAAAATGGGTTCACAAGAACACTAAAAATGCAAAATGAATAACCAACACTTGTGACAACCCAAGGTGAAGATAGAAAGCATAAGCATCATCAAGACAAGGGATACCAATTAAGATGGCAAAAGTCTCGTCAAGACAAGCAGGAGGAAAATAATCTTCACCACACAAGAGTGCATCAAGTTGCAACGAGATATAAGATCCGCACTCAAGACAAAAGCTTTCACAGAGCCACCAAATAAATAACATAAGAAAGACAAGGTGGATGTGAAAGAAAGGATATCATCTAGAGATGTAAATTCTCTTAGGTGTATAAGGTTCTAGGTAGACAAAATCATGATGATATATGTCTACAAAGAAGGATGTACACCCGACATAGTTACAACACGAAGGAACAGGATATCCAAAAGGAAGTCATACATATACCAATAAGATATTTGCTTGGAAGCATAGCACATGGCTAGATATGGTCTTATTGTATATAAATGAATTCCTACCACACAACCATCAAAGACATCACAACTAGCAACTTGAGATCATCGTTGAGATGCTTTGAGAAAGGAAACAAGTATCACAAGAAAGAATGAATAACATGCCATGATATAACCTACACATGGTTGATGCAATAAATGTGTGTATGTAGTAGATGATGATACTTGTTACCGAGATAGCATTGGAAGGATGTAGTAGATACTAATTGAAGGTAGAAAGTAGTTCATAGATCATCCTAGCTTGACTCCAACAAGCACATGGTGACAACACCTTCCTTTTGAATGAGCCGAGTATCCAATGCATCTCCAATTTTTCCTATAACAACAACACAAACAAAATGGTACCCAAACTCATTGGGACGAAAGAGTTAGAGAACCAATAATACATAGGACAAACTCCACATAGATATGTGCATATAGATATGAAAATGAATTTCATGCACATCTCATCCAATTTGAGACTTGGTGGAGTTTCCCCTATATATTGCGTTAAAGAAAGAAAGCATGCCAAAGGAACTACATGAAGTTAAAATGCATGCTCAAGTCTTTCAAGAACCGATACCAAAATACAAGGAAATACCAAGTGAAAAGAATACCAAATGGAGAAATCATCACTTGGAAGATATCAAAAATACATCAAGGAATGAGATATCCATTGGAACACACAAAATGATATCAAACTACCAAAAGAGAGGATGGTTCCAAACAAACCAAGCTCTCTACAAAGTTTCATGATGGCACAAGTACCAAAAAGAAACGGCTTGCCGTCCACCAACACACACTTAAAATGGATCACAAGATTAGTGTTTTATAGAAAATAGGATAGCTCCCCCACGAGTTGTGCATTATAGAGAATTTGCATTTGAATACAAAATGCACAAGGTAGGATCACCACGTTCACTATATCAAGGAAAACACTAGACAAGATCAAGAAAACAACAAGATCCTCAAGTGGCACGGAAGGCAATGGGAGTTGACACAAACTTGGCAATAGATAAGGCAAATAAAAAGCAAACGCCAACGTGAAGATGATCAATAATTTCTACCACACAAGTGAGTACCAATTGTCAAAAGACAAGAAGTATTTGGAAATAATTCCAGGTGGTAGATAGAAAGGATATCCGACATCATCTTCACACCAAACACAAGCAAATTGCAACTTGTAGAGCTAACATGCCACCGAGGAACAAGATAATTTACAGTATCAATTCTAGGTGACAATATCTCAAATGTACACATTTTCTAGACTAGTGATATACACATAGCATATTACTCCCCCATAATGTGATACCAATTAAAGATAAACAAGAGGCAAAATAACGATCTAACAAGAGATAATTAATGGACCATTTAGAATTTGAATTTCTCATGAGAAGACATACCACATAGAGACTAGATAATCTTGTAATATCAATACTAGATGGTATTCCTCATGTACACACATTTTTAGGATTGTGAGGTGCACAAAGCATATCACTCCCCCAAAATGGGATGTTCCATTAATCTCTCACAAGAGCCAACTAAGATAAAAACAAGATGAAAAAAGGCTCAACACACTACACACACATACATGATGTGCGAACCAACATGCACATACTTGATTTCTCAAGATAAGCAAATTGGAAGCATAACATATACACGCACATGCAAGGTACAAAACCACAAAACGCTAAGCGATAAGTAACTTTCAATGTAAACAATTTAAGCACGAGTTACCGCAAGGGGGAACATTGGATATAAGATAGAAACTTGATAATCTGAATGACTTGGCTTGAGACAATATGAATGATGAAGACCCCTTAATTCTTCATAATGTAGCCAAGTCTCCAATGACCTCCATCAACACCTATTGATCAAGTTTTAGCTTGTTGGTCCCCAACTAAGTTGGGCCCTAGGAGGTTAGTCACAATAGGCTTGGCCACCTAAATGGTTCTTTTCTTGACACCACTTTGAGTACCAACAAACTTTGCAAACACATTTCCAACATTATCCTTCCCAAGAGAATAGACATCATCAATAATAATTGGGTTGGATACGTTACCACTTGTGCATGAAGAAGCGACGTGACCTTTCTCACGACATAAGTAGCAACGTCTACTCTTCATTTTCTTCTCACTTGATTTCTCAACAAGAGAAGCATGAACTTGAGTATTCTTCGGAAATGGCCTTTCTTCAACTTGTGGTTGAGCATGAGATTGAACTTGTGACCGCTTCCCTTGTTGCTTGTCACTAATGGCCTTCTTCTTCAATGCGCAAGATCTCACATGATGCCCTTCAATTTTGCACTTGAAGCAAACAATCTTGGCCAAATTCTTGACTTGTTCTTGGCCCTTCTTCTTGTTCAACTTGGACTTATTCTTCTTGTTGGAGTTTAATCCAAGTCCACCTTTGTCATTGGGGGATTTTTGCACATTCAAGATATTGTTGAGTGTGGATTTCCCTTCATGACTCTTTTCCAAGTCTTTCTTCAAAGAAGTGACTTGGGCCTTGAGCTCTTTGATTTCCTCTACATGGTTAGTCTCAACACAAGTACTAGAGGAAGTATAAGCTTCACCATTAGAGCAACAAGGCAAGGAAAGCAATTCATCACAAGATGTACCAATGTTATGCATAGACGAATTACAAGGACTAGCATAAGGAAATATAGCATTTTGACTAAAAGTAGTGCTAATGTCCACATGAGGCTCACTGGATGTTACCTTAGCAATCATAGCCTCATGAGCTATTTTTAGCACATTATGGGATACAATAAGATCATCATGAGAGCTAGAAAGCTTTTCATGACTTTCTTCCAATTTCCCATACTTGCTAGATAGCAACTCAAGTTGATCCCTTAGCTCAACATTCTCCTTTAAAATGGATGCTTCACAAGAAATAGAGTTAGTAGCACGAGCATCATCATTAACAACAAGAGGAGAAGGCAACTTGGCAAGCTCTTTTAAATAATAAGCTTCAAGTTGAGCATGAGACTCGGTGAGTTTGATGAGCTCACCCTTGATGACCCTTGATCCATTTTCGAGGTGCTCAAAATCCTCAAGGACTCTAGCATGAGCAACTTCAAGCTTAGCATTTTTAGTTTCAAAAACATTGGCCACCTCAAGAGCTCTATCATTAGATTCCTTCACTCTAGATAATTCTAGAGCAAAAGTCTCCTAAAGATATTCCTTGGTGGTTTGTTCAAGTTCGAGAGCTTGAGAGAGGTCCGCAATCTCATTAGCGTAATCACGCTCATGACCTTCCATTTTATCAATGGTGACCTCATGCAACTCAAGACGAGATTCCAACTCATCAATATATTCCTTGCTCTCAATAGCAATCGACATGATTTTCATGAAGTTGGAACGAGCAATTTTATTCTTAAGAAGAGCTTTAAAAATCATTTCCCCATTAATTTTTAAGGAGGCAACATCATCATTCTCTTCATCATAATCGACATCATCATCACTCTTGCCATCATCAATATCATCACAAGATATATAGGGATTCAAAGTGGGAGATACCTTTGAAGCCTTGGCCATAAGGCAAAAAGCAATAGATGATGATGTAGGATCCCTTGAAGCATCATTCAAGACCACATATTGTTCCATGGAGTGTTGGGTTTCCTCTACATTGTTAGCACAACAACTCGAGGAAATACATGCATTTTATCATGGCAACAAGATATAGCAAGCATATCATCATGAGATTTAGTCAAGCAATTTCTACATGATATGCAAGGACTATCAACACAAGCATGTGAAACATTTGGAGTGCTCGAAGTGCTAAAGTCCAAAGATGAAGCATTGCAATAAGAAAGTGATGAAGGATTATCAACAATAAGCCCACCATCATCATTGCAATGAACACCACTACTCACCATGTCATTACCTTGTGGCAAACCACATGTAGGTGAAGTAGAAGAAGTTGAGAACGTAACACGGCCGGAGGTGGAGGGAGAACGATCATCCTTAAAAATCTTGGACACACCATATTTATCTTGAAGCTTTGTCCACAACTCATGAGCATCCCGGAACGGCATGAGTTCAAATATAACTACATTGCTCAAAGCATCGAAAAGCACATTAGAAGCTTGATCATTGAGATAAGAGTTTTTCTCATCCTCTAAAGATAAGCTTTGGGGATCCTTTGGAGGAGAAAACCCCATATCTACAATTCGCTCTAAATTTGGGTCCATGACCCTAAAGAGATTAAGCATGCGAATTACCCAAACATCAAAATTTGTGCCATCAGAACTAAGATTACCAGAGAATCCTAATCCCCTAGTCGACATCTTAACTCTCTCGACGGTTAAGCCCAACAAAGAGAGACGAGGCTCTGATACCAATTGAAAGATCATGGATGTCGCCTAGAGGGGGTGGTGAATAGGCGTTTTACAATAATTATGGTAGAGACTTGAATAAATGCGGAATAAACCTAGCGGCTAATTTGTCAAGCACAAAACCTACAACAACTAGGCTCACTTATGTGGACCAACAACTTATGCTAAGCAAGATAAGCAACTATGAGATAGCAAGATATATGAAAAGGAACAATATGGATATCACAAAGTAAAGTGCATAAGTAAAGGGCTCAGGTAAGAGATAACCGAGGCATGTGGAGACGATGATGTATCCCGAAGTTCACACCCTTGTGGATGCTAATCTCCGTTTGGAGCGGTGTGGAGGCACAATGCTCCCCAAGAAGCCACTAGGGCCACCGTAATCTCCTCACACCCTTGCACAATGCAAGATGCCGTGATTCCACTAAGGGACCCTTGAGGGCGGTCACCGAACCCGTACAAATGGCAACCATTGGGGGCGGTCACCGAACCCGTACACTTTGGCAACCCTTGGGGGAGGTCACCGATACCCGTCAAATTGCTCGGGGCGATCTCCACAACCTAATTGGAGACCTCGACGCTTGCCCGGAGCTTTACACCACAATGATTGAGCTCCGAACAACACCAACTGTCTAGGGCGCCAAGGCACCCAAGAGGAACAAGCTCTAGGGTGCCCAAACACCCAAGAGTAACAAGCTCAAGGGTACCAAGCACCCGGGAGTAATAAGCTTCTCAACTTGTAACTTCCACGTATCACGTGGAGAACTCAAACCGATGCACCAAATGCAATGGCAAGGGCACACGGAGTGCCCAAGTCCTTCTCTCTCAAATCCCACCGAAGCAACTAATGCTAGGGAGGAAGATGAGAGGAAGAACAAGAAGGAGAACACCAAGAACTCCAAGATCTAGATCCAAGGGGTTCTCCTCGCATAGAGGAGAAAGTGATTGGTGGATATGTGGATCTAGATCTCCTCTCTCTTTTCCCTCAAAAACTAGCAAGAATTCATGGAGGGGTTGAGAGATAACAAGCTCGAAGAAGGTCAACAATGGGGGAAGAACACGAGCTCAAAGGATAAGGTTCAATGGGGGAAGAAGACCCCGTTTTATAGGTGGGGAAAAATCCAACCGTTATGCTCACAGCCCGCACAGAGCGGTACTACCGCTCCTAGGAGCGATACTACCGCTAGGGTGGTAGTACCCCTTTGAAAAACAATAGCGAGGAGGCAAAAGGCCAGTAGAACTGCCGAAGCGGTACTACCGCTCGTCTTCATGGTACTACCGCTCGACCTCACGGTACTACCGCAAATGGTAGCGGTACTACTGCTTGGGAGCGGTACTAAAAAATACTTCCGTGCCTACCTCTGCTGAGCAAAACACGAGATTTTGGTCCGGAGCGGTACTACCGCTCATGAGCCGCGGTAGTACAGCTCTAGAGCGGTACTACCGCTCAGGAGCCGCGGTAGTACCACTCTGGAGCGGTAGTAAAAAATTATATCCGCTCTAGTCGCGGTAGTACCGCTGCAGCCTTTACCAAAACAGCCACAACTTTTGCAAACGGACTCCGAATTCAACGAAACCAAGTTTGTTGGAAAGCTAACGACATGGGCTAACACAATCTTGATAGAAATATCAATAAGAAGCAAATGATAAAAGGCCCATAATAAAATGGTGAGAACCCTTCCTCGGATAAGACCGGTAAAACCTCCAACATCGAAAACATCATAAAAGATGCATGCGAACTTTGTTTTCGATGAACTCAAGCTTGTCATCAAGATGACCAGAAGATATAAGACTCACAAAGAGAACCAAACAAGAATCAAGAAACATGATGCAAGGATGCAATGGTTTGAGCTCTCTACTAACAATAAAATCAAGCTACCAACTTGAGAGCCCCCCTTGATAGTACGGCAAACGATCCTATAACCCGATCTCCCAACTACCATCACGAGACTGGTAAAATAGAAAACCTATCAAGGGAAAACCTTTTCATTGCACATGGTCCACTTGAGCTAGATGATGACGATCTTGACTCCCTCAAGTTGGACCATCTTTCTTGATTGCGTTGGCTCGATGAAGACTAGATAATTTCTCCCTCATAGTCCACTATGGGTGAGCCACTCTTCGGCACATCTTCAGAAGTCCATTGACACCACAGTGGATGGCAAGATTCAAGC
The DNA here is from genome assembly GCF_018294505.1 of Triticum aestivum. NCBI lineage: Eukaryota > Viridiplantae > Streptophyta > Magnoliopsida > Poales > Poaceae > Triticum > Triticum aestivum. The sequence goes on along the minus strand of NC_057795.1, from coordinate 432,686,937 downwards.
ACTTGATCTCTTCGTGATGCTCCACTTGAACTTGCACATGGCAATCTTGATGATGATCACCACTTGATGTCATCATTTCCATGGGTTGTATGATATGTTCCTCTTAACGCAAGCCCATGGACACGTACCTAACCCCACATAGAACTCTCACATAGACCATGGGTTAGTACACAAAGTGCAATGGACAATGCTTACCATACCATGGGATCACTTGATCCCTCTTGGTACATCTTCTACGCTTTGTGAGTTGATCAACTTGATTCACTCTTGACTTAGTCTTGATCAACCTTGAATCTTTCCAACTCTCTTCATTTGGATGATGTCTTGAAGGTAAACATGAATTATCACACAATCTTCTTCTTCAAGACATGCTTGCAATAAGCTCAACACTCACATGACCAATCTTTGGGTAATTCCTTAATAGCACCTTGGTCAACTCATAAACTCCTTGAAACCAACACATGGACTTCAAGAAAAGCCTATGGACAAAACCTTCAAATATAACTCAAGGTAACCATTAGTCCATAGATATTGTCATCAATTACCAAAACCAAACATGGGGGCACCGCATGTTCTTTCAATGCCCATAGACACCGGCTGACTACAGCGGATGGACAAGGGACAACTTCCCACAATCATGTTCGGGGCACCTTATGAAAGCTGAAAGTGCCAAGCAAAGTAAAAAATATTTGGATGGAAAGCCTTGCATGGCATAATCCCAGGCCTGGCAGTGTTGGCTAATAGACATATTCCTACTTTGGGTCAATGTCAGGTTTGCTCTTCAGGTCCTAAAGATATTAAGCATCTGATGTTCACTTGCAGTCGGGCACAAGATATCTGAAAATAATTGGTTCTTCAAGACATTATTATGGAGGCTACATATGTTGACCGATCTGGATCCATTGTTCTTGAAGAGCTGCTTCGCTGACAGAATAATAAATAACCGGTACTTGGGCAAGTTGGTTTGAAGGAGATGATTATCCTGGGTGCGTAGTATATTTGGTGGGACCATAGAGAGTTTGTAAAAGGGATGGTTGTGGCCCCTCCACGTCGGTCTGCTTTCGCTATTCCAACTAAGCAACGAACTATGTGGGAGCTTCTTCAAAATCCGAACCACAAATAATAACATGGTGCAGACCACCAAGACTTTCATATAAGCTAAAAATCGATGCATCTTTTATTGAAAATGGAACAGGTGGAGCAGGTGCAGTGCTACATAATGCAACTAGCGAAGCTATTGTAGGGGGTTGCTCGTGTTGGGTTCTATGGTAGGGTGCATTGACTGCAAATGAAAAATTTCTTACGCGCAGAACAACCAGGAACATGCTACGGGAGATGGATCACAGATCGTTACCACTAGACGCGCAGTGCCGTGCAACGGAAGTAGAGTTGAGGCAGCGTGTTCCCGGAGTCGTCTCCTCCTTGCTGGTCTCCCATGTAGCCGATCGGATCCCGTGAAAAGGTTCGCCGGAGCGGCGCAAGTGCACTGCCTCTAACGGTATCCGCGCGTGCAGGAGGAACATCGTGCGGTGGACTGCTAGGTCCGATCACACAACCAGCGGCGAGTGGAGGTGGCTATTCGCAACATGCAAACCCTAGTGATAGCGCCGAAGCGATTAACCGCGTGAGTGTGCCGCACCCCCACTTTATATAGGCGTCCGTCGCGGGCTCAACACTTGGGCCTCGCACGGATCCTAAAGCCCAAAGTTTACTCGGTCGCGTTCCAAGTCTAGCTCGGATCACATCCTATCAGTGTCCTCTGAACCGACCTCGTAGGTTCCTTCCCTTAAGCGCGCGACCCCTTAGGTTCAAGTCGGCTTGGTCACAGTTCGGATCACCTCCGGCCTGCACGGTTGGTAGCGGCCTCTAGTAAGGCATGCCGACCACCAAGCAGACTATGAAGCTGGTTAGGCGAACATGTACAACATGTCACACTTCTATTCTCTTTGCCACACGATATATGTTGTCGGGCTCAAGGCGATATTGTCATCCTTGTGATAGCCCGACCTCTTTCTCATTCCAGTGATGCCGACCACTATCCAGATTATCTCATAATCCTTGTCGCATGGCCATGCTTCTCTTAGTAGGATCACACGATAGGCCTAGAGTATATCTCTCCTGGTCGGAGGGGCAAATCCCATCTTGCTCAACCACGTCTCGCAACATGGGTCTGGACAAGCCCGAAACCTACCTTTGTAACTACCCAGTCACGGAGTAGCATTTGGTCGGCCCAAAGCAAGTCTGTCACCATCCCGAGTACATGCGTCAGCTCGGGTCTTAGGACATAGAACCTATATTGTACTAGAGACTCACAGATGACATATCGCTGCGTCTCATAGTTGGGTCTGTCCGACTCAGACCTTATCTCGACTCAGATCCGACTACGTCGAATCCAACCAGACCTTTCCAAGTCCATATTATCCGGTTAGCATCGAATGCTCCATGGCTAGTGAGGCCGATGTTGGGGAACGTAGCAGAAATTCAAAATTTTCCTACGTGTCACCAAGATCTATCTATGGAGAAACCAGCAACGAGGGGAAGGAGAGTGCATCTACATACCCTTGTAGATCGCTAAGCGGAAGCGTTCAAGTGAACGGGGTTGATGGAGTCGTACTCGTCGTGATCCAAATCACCGATGACCAAGTGCCGAACGGACGGCACCTCCGCGTTCAACACACGTACAGCCCGGTGACGTCTCCCACGCCTTGATCCAGCAAGGAGAGAGGGAGAGGTTGAGGAAGACTCCATCCAACAGCAGCACAACAGCGTGGTGGTGATGGAGGAGCGTGGCAATCCAGCAGGGCTTCGCCAAGCACCACGGGAGAGGAGGAGGAGGAGAGGCAGGGCTGCACCAAGAGAGGGAGAAGTTCTCATGTGTTATGGGCAGCCCCAGGCCTCTATTTATATAGGGGAGAAGGGGGCTGCGCCCCCTTTAGGGTTTCCCACCCCAAGGGGTGCGGCCAGCCCTAGATGGGACTTGGGAAGGCGGCCAAGAGGGGGAGAGAGGGGAGGCGCCCACTAGGTGGGCCTTAAGGCCCATCTGGACTAGGGTTTGCCCCCTCCCACTCTCCCTTGCGCCTTGGACCCCTTGTGGGGGGCGCACCAGCCCACCTAGGGGCTGGTCCCCTCCCACACTTGGCCCGCGCAGCCTTCTGGGGCAGGTGGCCCCACTTGGTGGACCCCCGGGACCCTCCCGGTGGTCCCGGTACATTACCGATATCGCCCGAAACTTTTCCGGTGACCAAAACAGGACTTCCCATATATAAATCTTTACCTCCGGACCATTCCGGAACTCCTCGTGACGTCCGGGATCTCATCCGGGACTCCGAACAACATTCGGTAACCACATACAAACTTCCTTTATAACCCTAGCGTCACCGAACCTTAAGTGTGTAGACCCTACGGGTTCGGGAGACATGCAGACATGACCGAGACGTTCTCCGGTCAATAACCAACAGCGGGATCTGGATACCCATGTTGGCTCCCACATGTTCCACGATGATCTCATCGGATGAACCACGATGTCAAGGACTCAATCGATCCCGTATACAATTCCCTTTGTCTAGCGGTATTTTACTTGCCCGAGATTCGATCGTCGGTATACCGATACCTTGTTCAATCTCGTTACCGGCAAGTCTCTTTACTCGTTCCGTAACACATCATCCCGTGATCAACCCCTTGGTCACATTGTGCACATTATGATGATGTCCTACCGAGTGGGCCCAGAGATACCTCTCCGTTTACACGGAGTGACAAATCCCAGTCTCGATTCGTGCCAACCCAACAGACACTTTCGGAGATACCTGTAGTGCACCTTTATAGCCACCCAGTTACGTTGTGACGTTTGATACACCCAAAGCATTCCTACGGTATCCGGGAGTTGCACAATCTCATGGTCTAAGGAAAAGATACTTGACATTAGAAAAGCTTTAGCATACGAACTACACGATCTTTGTGCTAGGCTTAGGATTGGGTCTTGTCCATCACATCATTCTCCTAATGATGTGATCCCGTTATCAATGACATCCAATGTCCATGGTCAGGAAACCGTAACCATCTATTGATCAACGAGCTAGTCAACTAGAGGCTTACTAGGGACATGGTGTTGTCTATGTATCCACACATGTATCTGAGTTTCCTATCAATACAATTATAGCATGAATAAAAGACAATTATCATGAACAAGGAAATATAATAATAACACTTTTATTATTGCCTCTAGGGCATATTTCCAACAGTCTCCCACTTGCACTAGAGTCAATAATCTAGTTCACATCACCATGTGATTAACACTGACAGGTCACATCACCATGTGACCAACATCCAAAGAGTTTTGGGTTTGATCATGTTGCTTGTGAGAGAGGTTTTAGTCAACGGGTCTGCAACATTCAGATCCGTGTGTACTTCGCAAATCTCTAGGTCATACTGTAAATGTTGCTTCCACGCTCCACTTGGAGCTATTCCAAATGGTTGCTCCACTATACGTATCCGGTTTGCTACTCAGAGTCATTCGGATAAGTGTTAAAGCTTGCATCGTCGTAACCCTTTACGCCGAACTCTTTATCACCTCCATAATCGAGAAATAAATCCTTATTCCTCTAAGGATAACTTTGACCGCTATCTAGTGATCCACTCCTTGATCACCTTTGTACCCTCTTGCCAGACAAGCGGCAAGGCACACATCAGGTGCGGTACACAGCATAGCATACTATAGAGCCTACGTCTGAAGCATAGGAGACGACCTTCGTCCTTTCTCTTTTTTCTGCCGTGGTCGAGCTTTAAGTCTTAACTTCGTACCTTACAACTCAGGCAAGAACTCCTTCTTTGACTGATCCATCTTGAACACCTTCAAGATCATGTCAAGGTATGTGCTCATTTGAAAGTATTATTAAGCATTTTGATCTATCCTTATAGATCTTGATGCTCAATGTTCAAGTAGCTTAATCCAGGCTTTTCCATTGAAAAACACTTTCAAATAACCCTATATGCTTTCCAGAAATTCTACATCATTTCTGATCAACAATATGTCAACAACATATACTCATCAGAAATTCTATAGTGCTCCCACTCACTTCTTTGGAAATACAAGTTTCTCATAAACTTTGTATAAACCCAAAATCTTTGATCATCTCATCAAAGCGCACATTCCAACTCCGAGATGCTTACTCCAGTCCTTAGAAGGATCGCTGGAGCTAGCATACCTTTTAGCATCCTTAGGATCGACAAAACCTTTCTGATTGTATCGCATACAACCTTTCCTTACGAAAACTGGTAAGGAAACTCGTTTTGACATCCATCTGCCAGATTTCATAAATGCAGCTAATGCTAACATGATTCCGACGGACTTTAAGCATCGCTACGGATGAGAAAATCTCATCGTAGTCAACTCCTTGAACTTGTGAAAAACTCTTCGCCACAAGTCGAGCTTCATAGACGGTGACATTACCATCCACGTCCGTCTTCTTCTTTAAAGATCCATTTATCTCAATGGCTTGCCGATCATCGGGCAAGTCCACCAAAGTCCATGCTTGTCTGATACATGGATCCTATCTCGGATTTCATGGCTCCTAACCATTTGTCGGAATTTGGGCCCACCATCGCTTCTCCATAGCTCGTAGGTTCATTGTTGTCTAGCAACATGACCTTCAAGACAGGATTACTGTACCACTCTGAAGTAGTACGTATCCTTGTCACCCTACGAGGTACGGTAGTGACTTGATCCGGAACTTCATGATCACTATCATAAGCTTCTACTTCAATTGGTGTAGGTGCCACAGGAACAACTTCCTGTGCCCTGCTACACACTAGTTGAAGTGACGGTTCAATAACCTCATCAAGTCTCCACCATCCTCCCACTCAACTTTCGAGAGAAACTTTTCCTCGAGAAAGGACCCGATTCAAGAAACAATCCATATTGCTTTCGGATCTGAATTAGGAGGTATACCCAACTGTTTTGGGTGTCCTATGAAGATGCATTTTATCCGCTTTGGGTTCGAGCTTATCAACCTGAAACTTTTTCACATAAGCGTCGCAGCCCCAAACTTTTAAGAAACGACAACTTAGGTTTCTCTAAACCATAATTCATACGGTGTCATCTCAACGGAATTACGTGGTGCCCTATTTAAAGTGAATGTGGTTGTCTCTAATGCCTAACCCATGAACGATAGTGGTAATTCGATAAGAGACATCATGGTACGCACCATATCCAATAGGGTGCAACTATGATGTTCGGACACACCATCACACTATGGTGTTCCAGGCGGTATTAATTGCGAAACAATTTCCACAATGTCTTAATTGTGTGCCAAAACTCGTAACTCAGATATTCATCTCTATGATCATATCATAGACATTTTATCCTCTTGTCACAATGATCTTCAACTTCACTCTGAAATTACTTGAACCATTCAATAATTCAGACTTGTGTTTCATCAAGTAAATATACTCATCATCTACTCGAATCATCTGTGAAGTAAGAACATAACGATATTCACTGCATGCCTCAGCACTCATTGGACTGCACACATCAAAATGTGTTACTTCCAACAAGTTGCTATCTTGTTCCATCTTACTGAAACCGAGGCTTTTCAGTCATCTTGCCCATGTGGTATGATTTGCATATCTCAAGTGATTCAAAATCAAGTGAGTCCAAACGATCCATCTGCATGGAGTTTCTTCATGCATATACACCAATAGACGTGGTTCCCATGTCTCAAACTTTTCAAAAACGAGTGAGTCCAAAGATCCATCAACATGGAGCTTCTTCATGCGTTTTATACCATTATGACTTACATGGCAGTGCCACAAGTAAGTGGTACTATCATTACTATCTTATATCTTTTGGCATGAAAATGTGTATCACTACGATCGAGATTCAATAAACCATTCCTTTAGGTGCAAGACCATTGAAGGTATTATTCAAATAAATAGAGTAACCATTATTCTCCTTAAATGAATAACCGTATTGCGATAGACATAATCCAATCATGTCTATGCTCAACGCAAACACCAATGACAATTATTCAGGTTTAAACTAATCTTGATGGTAGAGGGAGCGTGCGATGTTTGATCACATCAAACTTGGAAACACTTCCAACACATATCGTCAGCTCACCTTTAGCTAGTCTCCGTTTATTCCGTAGCTTTTATTTCGAGTTACTAACACTTAGCAACCGAACCGGTATCTAATACCCTGGTGCTACTAGGAGTACTAGTAAAGTACACATTAACATAATGTATATCCAATATACTTCTATCGACCTTGCCAGCCTTCTCATCTACCAAGTATCTAGGGTAATTCTGCTCCAGTGGTTGTTCCCCTTATTACAGAAGCACTTAGTCTCGGGTTTGGGTTCAACCTTGGGTTTCTTCACTGGTGCAGCAGCTGATTTGCCGTTTCATGAAGTATCCCTTCTTGCCCTTGCCCTTCTTGAAACTAGTGGTTTCACCAACCATCAACAATTGATGCTCCTTCTTGATTTCTACTTTCGCGGTGTCAAACATCACGAATATCTCAAGGATCATCATATCTATCCCTGATTTGTTATAGTTCATCACAAAGCTCTAGCAGCTTGGTGGCAATGACTTTGGAGAAACATCACTATCTCATCTGGAAGATCAACTCCCACTCGATTCAAGTGATTGTTGCACTCAGACAATCTGAGCACAAGCTCAACGATTGAGCTTTTCTCCCTTAGTTTGCAGGTTAAGAAAATCGTCGGAGGTCTTATACCTCTTGACGTGGGCACGAGCCTGAAATCCCAATTTCAGCCCTCGAAACATCTCATATGTTCCGCGACGTTTCGAAAACGTCTTTGGTGCCTCAACTCTAAACCGTTTAACTGAACTATCACGTAGTTATCAAAACGTGTATGTCCGATGTTCGCAACATCCACAAACGACGTTTGGGGTTCAGCACACTGAGCGGTGCATTAAGGACATAAGCTTTCTACTGTCCGCATAATCGCTACTGTCAACTTTCAACTATATTTTCTCTAGGAACATATCTAAACAGTGGAACTAAAGCGCGAGCTTACGACATAATTTGCAAAGATCTTTTGACTATGTTCAGGATAATTAAGTTCATCTTATGAACTCCCACTCAGATAGACATCCCTCTGGTCATCTAAGTGATTACATGATCCGAGTCAACTAGGCCGTGTCCGATCATCACGTGAGACGGACTAGTCATCATCGGTGAACATCTTCATGTTGATCGTATCTACTATACGACTCATGCTCGACCTTTCGGTCTCCGTGTTCCGAGGCCATGTCTGTACATGCTAGGCTCGTCAAGTTAACCCTAAGTGTTTTCGCTGTGTAAAACTGTCTTACACCCGTTGTATGTGAACGTAAGAATCCATCACACCCTATCATCACGTGGTGCTTAGAAGCGACGAACTGTAGCAACAGTGCACAGTTAGGGGAGAACACTTCTTGAAATTTTGTAAGGGATCATCTTATTTACTACCGTCGTCCTAAGTAAACAAGATGCATAAACATGATAAACATCACATGCAATCAAATAGTGACATGATATGGCCAATATCATTTTGCTCCTTTTGATCTCCATCTTCGGGGCTCCATGATCATCATCGTCACCGGCATGACACCATGATCTCCATCATCATGATCTCCATCATCGTGTCTTCATGAAGTTGTCTCACCAACTATTACTTCTACTACTATGGCTACCGGTTAGCAATAAAGTAAAGTAATTACATGGCGTTGTTCAATGACACGCAGGTCATACAATAAATAAAGACAACTCCTATGGCTCCTGCCGGTTGTCATACTCATCGACATGCAAGTCGTGATTCCTATTACAAGAACATGATCAATCTCATACATCACATATCATTCATCACATTCTTCTTGGCCATATCACATCACATAGCATACCCTGCAAAAACAAGTTAGACGTCCTCTAATTGTTGTTTGCATGTTTTACGTGGCTGCTATGGGTTTCTAGCAAGAACGTTTCTTACCTACGCAAAACCACAACGTGATATGCCAATTGCTATTTACCCTTCATAAGGACCCTTTTCATCGAATCCGTTCCGACTAAAGTGGGAGAGACTGGCACCCGCTAGCCACCTTATGCACCAAGTGCATGTCAATCGGTGGAACCTGTCTCACGTAAGAGTACGTGTAAGGTCGGTCCGGGCCGCTTCATCCCACAATACCGTCGAAACAAGATTGGACTAGTAACGGTAAGCATATTGAACAAAATCAACGCCCACAACTACTTTGTGTTCTACTCGTGCAAAGAATCTACGCAATAGACCTAGCTCATGATGCCACTGTTGGGGAACGTAGCAGAAATTCAAAATTTTCCTACGTGTCACCAAGATCTATCTATGGAGAAACCAGCAACGAGGGGAAGGAGAGTGCATCTACATACCCTTGTAGATCGCTAAGCGGAAGCGTTCAAGTGAACGGGGTTGAAGGAATCGTACTCGTCGTGATTCAAATCACGATGATCAAGTGCCGAACGGACGGCACCTCCGCGTTCAACACACGTACAGCCCAGTGACGTCTCCCACGCCTTGATCCAGCAAGGAGAGAGGGAGAGGTTGAGGAAGACTCCATCCAACAGCAGCACAACGGCGTGGTGGTGTGGAGGAGCGTGGCAATCCAGCAGGGCTTCGCCAAGCACCATGGAAGAGGAGGAGTAGGGAGAGAGGTAGGGCTGCACCAAGGGAACTTCGTGTTATGGCTCCCATGCGCCTCCCCACTATATATAGGGGTGGAGGGGCTGGTTCTTGGTCCCTCCCAAGGTCGCATTGGAGCGGTTGGGGCCAAGGTGGGAGGAAAGGAATCTCCATTATTTCCATAAGGCCCATCTGGACTAGGGTTTGCCCCCTCCCACTCTCCCTTGCGCCTTGGACCCCTTGTGGGGGGCGCACCAGCCCACCTAGGGGCTGGTCCCCTCCCACACTTGGCCCACGCAGCCTTCTGGGGCAGGTGGCCCCACTTGGTGGACCCCCGGGACCCTCCCGGTGGTCCCGGTACATTACCGATATCGCCCGAAACTTTCTGGTGACCAAAACAGGACTTCCCATATATAAATCTTTACCTCCGACCATTCCGGAACTCCTCGTGACGTCCGGGATCTCATCCGGGACTCCGAACAACATCGGTAACACATACAAACTTCCTTTATAACCCTAGCGTCACCGAACCTTAAGTTGTAGACCCTACGGGTTTGGGAGACATGCAGACATGACGGACGTTCTCCGTCAATAACCAACAGCGGGATCTGGATACCCATGTGCTCCCACATGTTCCACGATGATCTCATCGGATGAACCACGATGTCAAGGACTCAATCGATCCCGTATACAATTCCCTTTGTCTAGCGGTATTTTACTTGCCCGAGATTCGATCGTCGGTATACCGATACCTTGTTCAATCTCGTTACCGGCAAGTCTCTTTACTCGTTCCGTAACACATCATCCCGTGATCAACCCCTTGGTCACATTGTGCACATTATGATGATGTCCTACCGAGTGGGCCCAGAGATACCTCTCCGTTTACACGGAGTGACAAATCCCAGTCTCGATTCGTGCCAACCCAACAGACACTTTCGGAGATACCTGTAATGCACCTTTATAGCCACCCAGTTACGTTGTGACGTTTGATACACCCAAAGCATTCCTACGGTATCCGGGAGTTGCACAATCTCATGGTCTAAGGAAAAGATACTTGACATTAGAAAAGCTTTAGCATACGAACTACACGATCTTTGTGCTAGGCTTAGGATTGGGTCTTGTCCATCACATCATTCTCCTAATGATGTGATCCCGTTATCAATGACATCCAATGTCCATGGTCAGGAAACCGTAACCATCTATTGATCAACGAGCTAGTCAACTAGAGGCTTACTAGGAACATGGTGTTGTCTATGTATCCACACATGTATCTGAGTTTCCTATCAATACAATTATAGCATGAATAAAAGACAATTATCATGAACAAGGAAATATAATAATAACACTTTTATTATTGCCTCTAGGGCATATTTCCAACAACCGAGCCATCGACCGTGCCATATGCTAGTCTAGTCGGTTGCGCGTCCACACGGTCCTTTCGACTACGGATCTTTTAGGACAGTCATCATATCATGCATAGTCCCACAAACAAGTCACGTACTTGCTGATACACATCATTGATAATGTTTAAGGACTATCTTTATTCATAAACACATAGAAAATATCATCATACATGATTGCCTCTAGGGCATATCTCCAACAGCTGGCCTCTAAGTCGATTACTTGATGCAGCAACAGCGAGGCAACATCGCTTCAGAAGGGCATGTACATGATGGAAGGGTTGTGTTCCAGTAATAGTTGAAACATATTCTCTAGAATTTGTACAAGCTTTTAATGGGGTCATTCAGGTATGGAGTCCATACTCGGCTATACTAGCAGATTGTTTTCAGATTGCATCCAGAATTGTGCACATCTCCGTGCAACATTGCAACAGGGAAGCGAACGTGGTGGCGCACAATTTAGCTAGACATGCTTTTACTTATAATTCTTTTGTGTTTTGGGAGGGTAATCCCCCTAGCTTTATTGCCCCGGCTGTAATGAATGATATATCGTTATTCAAATTGAAATAAAATGCGCCATGATGGCATTCCCTCAAAAAAAAGCATGCCCTCTCCTCAGTGGTCGTGAGCTATTGCATGTCTCCGAGCAAGGCTTTCGCCGTCGTCTGGAATTGGAGAGGGCCTATTTATAGGCTTCCATGCCTACCGTGAGCTCGGGAACAGTAAATTCTAAAAAGAAGTAACAAATTTAAAGAATTCTGATATTTTTTGGCAAAAAACATTGATTTTTTTCTACACTCATGAAATTTTTTGCGATGAAATCACATTTTTGGAGGTGTGTACAATTTTTTTTTCAAAGTACTGCTCTGAAATACTCCCAAAAACACCCTTTTTGAAGCATTGTTTTTTTCCCACACCTCCCAAAATGTAATTGCATCATGAAAGTTTGCACGCATGTAGAAAAAACATCAATATTTTTTGCAAAAAAACTCATACTTTTTACTATATTTTTGAATTTTACTGTTCACGCAAGACCATATGAGCTCGAGCTCACATACTCCATGTCCCTTCCATGCACACATACATTATAATTCATATATATAGAACGAAATAGGACTGCACTACATACGCATGTAGGTCTTGCCGTGTTGCGCCTTTATCCTCCTCCCTTGTGTCGTGTTTGGATCATTGTCGACTGTTGTTCAGGCCATCACAGTGCATGTTTTCCTACTTTCTTGCCCCCGACGCTTTTGCTAGTCTAGCTATATTGGGTTTGTTGTTCTACTAGTCGTGGATTGGCGAATGGTTGCAATCTTACGTCGGTTTGATTCTTTAGTCAAGGTCGGTTGTTTTTAAAATTCAAAAATATTTTTTCCGCTTGCCTAAACTGCTCGACCCAGCGTGCGGGAGGCCACTGCCTCGTTTTTTTACCTTTTTCCTTTTTGTTTTATGATATTTTTATTTTTTTTATTTTTTGTTTATACTCTCAAATATTCTAAATATATATATCACATAAAATACTTACATAAATTTTGAAAAGTGTTAATCAGGTATTTGAAAAATATTAAATGTGTATACAAAATATATCTGATGTACAAGAAAAATGCATACAAAAAAAGTACAATGTGCATGGAAAAAGGTAGCCATAAGTAATATAATTTTTAAAAAATGTTAACCATTTTTTTAAATATGGTAAACTTGTATATAACAAATGTTCCTGGTGTATACAAAAAATATATAATGTGTATGAAAAAAGTAGACAACCTAATATATATATTTTAAAAATATTAATCATGCAAGTTGCAAAATGTTAAATGTGTATATAGAAAATGTTAAACCTGTATAGGAAAATATATCAGATGTACAATAAAAATGCACGATGTGCACGAATAAATTAGACATCAATTTTTAAAAAAATGTTTTATTACATAAATGATAAAGTTTAAACATGTATTAAATTTAGATGTATTAAAAAGGTACAATGTGTTCGAACAATAGACATCGAGACATTTATTTGAGAAAAATTGTAATGATTTATTTAAAAATGTAAATGTCTATTAAAATGTTCTTGATGTGTACGAAAAATGTGCAACGTGTAAGAAAAATGTAGACATGTGTTGAAAAAAGGGAAAAAAGAAAAACAAAAGAAACAAAAAAGAACAAAAAACACGAAGAAAACCTACAGCGAGCGAGTCCTAGGCTAATGGGCTGGCCCGCTCGCATCGCTCCTGACGCATGAGCAGCTTTCATCTCGCGTCATGCAAGATATAGCTCTCACGCTCCTCGACATTTTAACGCAGAGTGCATCAAATAGGAAATCCCTTATACCTACTACCAATGGGCTCGGCCCTTATTGTCCTATATGACAACAATTTGGACATTCCTATTTGGCGCTTATAGCACCGCATAAAACCCTAACGCTGCATGGTGCACACCTTGCGAGTGCTTAGTTTCCTTTACACGTAGGGCCATGTAGGTGTTACCAGGTCCGTTTTTAGGAAGCTTCTGTGCATCCTAAAAAAACTTCCATGCTATTTTAAAGTTTTCGGATCTTTTTTCTCTTTCTAGTTTAAGTTATTTTTGCTTGATTTTGTTTGGTTTTCGTTTTCTCCTTTTCCCTTTGTTTTTTTCACTTTTTAAAAATATATTTTTATCTAATTCAAAAAGTGTTTTTAAAGGAGTGAATAATTTTCTAAATTCATGACCATTTTAAAAATATATGAAAATATTAAACCTATTATTTTAAAAATATGAATAGTTTCCTAAACCATCAATTGATAAAAACAATCGGGTGACAATTTTTTCCTGAACCATCAACTGATGGTTTTCCTTCTAAACAGTGAGCGGGTCGGAGAGAAGTTAAGCTAGGCAAGGGGAGCACCTTTGTGCTAGACGATGCTTAAGGCCCTCCCCGACAATTTGACGCAAATTGTGTCAAAATAGGAAATTCCTTATACGAGATGACCCGGACCACATCACATCCCATGTGGGTGGCAATTTGGAAATTCCCTATACTATATGTTGGGCTACTACTACCGAACCCGGCCCATATCACATCATAAGTAACGACAATTTGGAAATTCCTATTTGGCGCTTACATGGCCGAATAACACTCTAACGGTACATGGCTCACACCTTAGGAGGGTTTAGTTTCCCTACCGGCTTGCCCATGTAGGTGCTACAAGGCCCGGTTTTAGGACGATTCTATATATCCCTAAAAGCACTTCCATGCCATTTTTGGAGCTTTCAGGTCCTTTTCTCCTTTTCCCTTTCTGATTTTTAGTTGATTTTGTTTGGTTTTCCTTTTATTTTCCTTTTCCCCCTTTTCGTCCCTTTAAAAACATGTTTATTTACCAAACTCACTATTTTTATTATTATAAAATCATGATTTTTTAAATCTAACCATTTTCTCTCTCTCTCTCTCTCTCTCTCTCTCTCTATATATATATATATATATATATATATATATATACACATATATATATATATATCATAGAATATTGGATGTCAATTTATTTTTTGAACCATAATTGCTGGATTTCCTTTGAATGGTGAGCAAACCGGGCGAGATTGAGCGAGGCAAGGCGGGCGCCTTTGTGCCAGACGGTGCTTAAGGTGCTCCCCTACAATTTGGCGCAAAGTGCGTCAAATAGAAAATTTCCTTTACTAGACGCTCGCTGGACTGCCTGATTTAATTTAGTTGGAGACCTAGCCCGATTCTAGCTCATGGAAAAATAATTGCCGAGGGTCACCGAGGATGCACCTTTTTTTCATTTTTGAACTTTGCACCTTTTTTTCTTTTGGGAGAAAAGCAAGAACATGTCGGCGCTAGCAACTGGGGTAGAAGGTTCGTCGGTAGCAAAGCGTCGATCGCATGCGACTGGCAGCCACCAGGCGCAGGGCATGCGGCGCAGCGCGGAGGCCAGAAACTCCGCCCGAGAACATTTTCAGGGAGCGTCATCTTTCGGCGCTAGCGAGAGGGAGTAGAGTTCTTTACTTTTGTGAGTAGTCGCCTAGGTGGTGTCTGAGGAGTTGGTAGGCATGCCTCGGTGATGCCTGCGGCCCTGTAAAATCTTATAAATATTTTTTTCCCCTTCTATAAAGGTAAGACACGCCTTTCGCGTGCTCTTGAAAAAAAAAATCCGCCCGAAAAGGTCGACGCGAGTGATGTCATAGTGATACCGACCGGCGCACCTTTCAGCTCTAGCTCGGTGCGTAGTTTGGCGAGCACACACACGCAACAGGTGGCGCGTCACGCGTCAACACCCGCAACGAATCCCGGTATCCTGTCGCCCTCCTCCTCGCCTGGACCGACGCGCGCGATATTTCTTCCCGGCCCCAGCTACCAGCTTCCGCTAGTAGCACCGCAGTTTCTACGAGGAGTACTTCCACCTCGTTGACCCCTCGCCCGTGCCGTTCCGGCGCGGCGTCCATCCGGGTTGGTGGTACTCATATGATACATTGATATGATCGGGCGCTCACGGCTTTGGCAGAAATGACCAACGAATAATGTTCGCTCCTATTATGTACTGAAATCTTTCTCTTTATTTAGAGCGACTTGTTCAGTTATAAATCGCTAGCTCGTAGATCGCTATCTATAAAATACTGTTTGCTGCCCCGAGAGCACAGCAAACATGCCAGGCTTCATCATCAAGCAAAAATGTGAATGATGAGGCGACCCAATTGTCCAGTTCAGAAAAGCGTGCAGGGAGACGGTTGTTCGTCCACGTGCCATTTTCGCTACTATTCTATTCCAACATGGATTAAATAACGTAGTATGAGTGCTACGGTTGTTCAGTTAGAGGCAGGAGACCTAGCTGTCAGTTTTGATCCTTTCCGGTGCGTTCAAGTGTGATCCGATCCAGATCAGGAGGCGATCCTAGATCCAGGTTCGACCGCCGGCGACTCCGCCGCCCACTTCCCCTCCGATCGCCGTCCTGGGGTCGCGAGGGGGAGGGAGCTCCGGTTCTCGTTTGTGCGTGTGTTTTAGTCGTATGTTTTCTAGGTTTTATCGAATTTCCTCTCTCAACGCCATGACGGACGTCGATGGTGCTAGTAGGAATAATGGTCTCCCAGTTTGTGCTCCTACTCGTTGAAGGTGTTGGAAATAAGAGCAAACTACTACAATATTTAATCCGAATAAACAGAAGATAAATCATGACATCAGTAACAAAGATTAAACTAATCGTACGAACTAGCATAGTAGATGAACAAATCACATCTAGGGCACATACTAGAAACATGAATTCTACCACGATCTCAAAGAAGAAGGATAGAATCACATACGGTGCAGCGGGAACAGCACCGCCGGCGTTGGTGTTGTCGCCCATGTCGTCGAGGATGAGGTTGCCGAGGTCAGGGAAGAAGTCGTCGTTGGCGAAGTCGTCACTGCCAGCAGTCGCGTGATTATCTTGACGATCATAGTTTGATTATTACAGTTCATCAGGATAGGGGGTATTGGTTTTTCAACCATAGGTAAGTCCATCAAGAGCTCACGAAGCCACTCTGCTTCAACAGTGGCAGTGTCTAATGCTGTGAGTTCTGCTTCCATAGTTGACCTCGTTAAGATGGTCTGCTTGCAAGACTTCCAGGAAACAGCGCCACCCCCAAGTGTAAAAACATAACCACTTGTGGCCTTAATCTCATCAGCATCAGATATCCAGTTTGGGTCACTATAACCCTCCAGTACCCTTGGATACCTGGTATAGTGAATCCCATAGCTCGCAGTGCCTTTCAAGTAGCGCATAACTCTTTCAAGCGCATGCCAATGATTATCTCCCGGTTTTGACACAAACCGACTCAGCTTGCTCACAACAAAAAAGATGCCAAGCCTCGTGGCACTCGCCAAATACATAAGCGAGCCAATAATCTAAGAATACCTCAGTTGATCTCTAGCAATCCGTCGATTCTTTCGAAACAACACACTAGCATCATATGGAGTTGGAGAAGGCGTGCAATCGCTATACCCAAAACGACTCAAGATCGTTTCCACATAGTGAGACTGAAGCAGTGTGATCCCACCATTCTCATCTCTCAATAGCTTGATGTTTAATATTACATCAGCTACTCCTAGATCCTTCATCTCAAAATAGTGAGATAAGAAATCCTTAACCTCCTTGATTAGATCAAGTTTGGTTCTAAAGATCAGTATGTCATTGACATACAGAAAGAATAACTCCTTCGCCTCGACCATAGCGATAGTACACACACTTGTCACCATTGTTTACTATAAAGCCGGCAACAGTTAATGTTCTTTCGAACTTCTCATGCCACTCCTTAGGAGTTTGTTTAAGGCCATATAAAGACTTTAATAACTTGCACACATTTCCTTCCTGACCAGGTACTACAAAACCATCTGGCTGATCCATGTAAATTTCCTCCTTCAACTCTACATTGAGGAAAACCGTCTTAACGTCCATTTGATGAACGAGAAGACCATGTGAGACAGTCAGTGATGGTAGCACCCGAATTGTGGTCAGTCTTAGCCACGGGTGAGTAAGTATCAAAGAAGTCTTCACCTTCTTTCTGGGTATAACCCTTAGCCACAAGCCGTGCCTTGTACTTTTCAATCGTACCATCAGATCAAAGCTTCTTCTTGAACACCCACTTACATCCTACAGGTTTGCACCCATAGGGACGGTCAGTGATCTCCCATGTTTCGTTAGCTAAGATGGAATCCATCTTTCTACAAACAGCTTCCTTCCAATAGTAGATGAACATATCACATCTAGGGCACATACTAGAAACATGAATTCTACCACGATCTCGAAGAAGAAGGATATAATCACATACGATGCAGCGAGAACAGCACTGGCGGCGTTTGTGTTGTCGCCCATGTCGTCGAGAATGAGGTTGCCGAGGTCACGGAAGAAGTCGTCGTTGGCGAAGTCGTCGCTGCCAGCAGTTGTGCGAGTGCGCTCCCCAAAAACCTGATCGCCCCTCTCCCATACAGGATCACGAGAGGCGGGGTTCCGAAGGCCTGCTGTGCCTTCTCCCGGTGCACACCGAAAGGAGGGATGGAGAAGACTTGCTTGACGGCGCAATGATCTAGAATGGTGGTGCGAAACCATACGATGCGGCGGCGGCTAGGGTAGATGTCTGCCTGACTATATAGTGTGGGTCGGGTAGGTCATGAGAGTAAACCCTATGTCCGAGTCGCGATCCAAAAGAATCGGAAACGGTTCAGTAATTAACGCGTCCGTTAATTATTAATTAATGACTCATTAATTTTTCCCGAGCAGCAAAAATATAGACAACGTGCATAGCTCTGTCCTCGGGTCGGCTCAATCCCGCAACCCGCGGCGCATCGTGACGAGGCGTGGTGTGGAGAGGCGAACGAGGAGGAGGAGCGCGCGTGTAGGTCTCCTCTTGTGATGCTCATATGAGTGATAGAATAGCTCACCTTATAAAAAGGTGCAACTCTCACTCAACTTACATGGTGGGACTAAACTTTAGTCTCACTCACTCCACTCACATGTGTGCATGAATGAGCCAAGAGAATTTCAGAATTTTAGTTGGGCTTTGGGCCAAAGGTCTACTAGCAAATTTCCAACAGAAGGTGTTACTGGCACCGGCGAGAGGTTTTTCGAGTCCAAGTTGTTGGAGCGGCTTCGATCTGGCGTTTGCGTCTTGGCGTGGTAGGCGAGATGGGTTGTTCTTGGAGTGCGGCGGTGATGACTGTTGCGGACCTGCGGAAGACGGTGGGGGATCCGACCGCCTGATGAACAATGGGTTGACATTGGCCCCGAACCTTGCGTTGAAGAGGCTTGGAGTGAAATATCATGGATGTCGCCTAGGGGAGGGGTGAATAGACGCTTTAAAATAATTCCGGTTTAGGGCTGAACAAATGCGGAATAAAACTAGTGTTTAATTTGTCAAGCATAAAACCTAAATCGACTAGGCTCACCTATGTGCACCAACAATTTATGCTAAGCAAGATAAACAACTAAGTGATAGTACGATATATAACATGTCATACTATGGCTATCACAAGTAAAAAGCATAAGTAAAGGGCTCGGGTAAGAGATAACTGAGGCAAGCGGAGATGATGTATGCCGAAGTTCACACCCTTGCAGATGCTAATCTCTGGTTGGAGCGGCGTGGAGGCACAATGCTCCCCAAAATGCCACTAGGACCACCGTAATCTTCTCACGTCCTCGTACAATTCAAGATGTCGTGATTCCACTAAGATACCCTTGAGGGTGGTCGTCGAACCCGTACAATTAGCAACCCTTGGGGGTGGTCACCGGTACCCGTACAAATTGTTCGAGGCAATCTCACAACTTATTTGGAGACCATGATGCTTGCCCGGAGCTTTACACCATAATGATTGAGCTCCGCGACACCACCAACCGTCTAGGGCGCCAAAGCACACAAAGAACTTCAAGATCTAGATCCAAGGGTTCCCCTCACATAGAGGAGAAAGTGATTGTTGAAAATGTGGATCTAGACCTCTCCTCTTTTTTCCCTCAAGAACTAGCAAGAATCATGGGAGAAATAGAGAGAAAGTAAGCTCCAAGAGGTCAACAATGGTGGGGAAACTTGCTCAAATGGATTAGAACCATTGGGGAAGAAGGGCCCCTTAAGTAGGTCCCTCGCCCAAATCTAACAGTTATGTGCACTGAACATGCACAAGCGGTACCACTGCTCCAGGGAGCGGGTACTACCGCTTAGCCAGGACAACATAGACCAGCGAGAACAAAAGTAAAAGAATAGGCGATAGTACAAGCGAAGGTAGAATGCGGTTGTACCGCACAAGCGGTACTACCACTCTTCCTCAGCGGTACTACCGCTTAAATTCCCGGGGCTACATCAAGAGTTGTGGTAGTTAGGCAGAAGTGTGAATCGTAGCACTGCTTGAGCGGTACTACCGCTCGCCACTACCGCCCTAGTACTGTGTGAGTGGTACTATTGCTCGCCACTGCCGTAGTACTACCGCTGAAGCGATAAAGAGTCCACTAGCCCAAAAACAAGTGGTAGTGCCAGCGGCACTCGGTACTACCGCTAGTGAGCAACAAAATAGCCTAAGTAAAACTGATTGATGCAAGAAACCAGAATTGCCATAACTTCTGCAAATGAGCTCCGAATACAATAAACTCAAGCTTGTTGGAGAAATGACAGTAGTAAAATGCCTAAGATATAGAGGTGTGAAACCTCCATCGGTGAAGAACCGGCAAAAACTCCAACATCAAAAACACAATGGATGATGCATATGAAATCCGTTTTCGATGGACTTGAGCTTGTCACGAAGATGACCACAAGCTCCAAAACTCACATAGAAAAAGCCAAACAAGAACCAAGAAAGATGATGCCAAAGATGCAATGGTTTGAGCTCCCTATGAACGATACGATCAAGCTACTCACTCGAGAGCCCGCCTTGATAGTACGGCATCGATCCTATAACCCGATCTCCAAACTAACACCGTGAGTCCGGTAAAATATAAAACCTATCAAGAACAAACCTTTGCCTTGCACATAGTCCACTCGAGATAGATGATGACGATCTTGTCCTCCTCAAGATGGACCACATTTCTTGATTGTGTCGGCCGATAAAGACTAGTAGATTGTTGCCTCATACTTCACTATGGGTGAGCCACTCGTTGACACATCTTCACAAGTCCATTGTCACCACAGTGGATAGCAAGCTTCGAGCACATGATCTCTTCGTGATGCTCCACTTGAACTTGCACAATGCAACCTTGATGACGATGACCCCTTGATGATCATCCTCCATGGGTTATAAGATATCTTCCTTTTGATGCATGCCCATGGAAACATACCTAACCCCACAAAGTAACTCTCACATAGACCATGGGTTAGTACACAAAGCGTAATGGAAAATGTTTACCATACCATGCGATCACTTGACCCCACTCGGTACATCTTCTACGCTTTGTGTGTTATGTTCTCTCTTCATAAAGATGATGTCTTGAAGATAAACATGAGTCCTCACACAATCTTCTTCTTCAGATATGCTTGCAATAGGCTCAACTCTCACATGAACAATCTTTGGATAAATCTTTGAATACCACCTTGGTCAACACATAATCTTCTACTTATAGCCTTGAAACTACAGAATGATCTTCAAGCAAAGCCTATGGACAAACCCTTCAAATATAACTCAAGGTAACCATTAGTCCATAGAGATTGTCATCAATTATCAAAACCAAACATGAGGCACCATGCTCTTTCATGGAGGGCTCTCGCGGTCGATGTTCCTTATCGGGCTAGATACAGCCTTTGGGGAATGGTGGGTATCGCAGCTCGTTAATGTCTCCTGGTTAGGTATTTCTTCAACGGACCACCTCCCCGCGCTCACTGGGGCCGACGAGGCCCGCATCCACTTCTCCTCGTGGGACCTTCTCGATAGTGCCATCATGTCCACCGTTGTGCGCGGATACTCCAGCGTCCTTCGTGTCACCTCGTTCCGGCGTCCTTGACCCCTGAGTACTGCTGCCCTATGATCGTGTCTGGTGGTCTCCTTCTGCCGTTGTTGTCCTATGCCTGGGTATTTTTTTCTCAGCGTGGTGCAAAACAGGAGGTGGCGTGCTCTACTTGGAGCAGTAGGTGCTCATCTAGTTGTACACGGGTGGGAAGGATGGCGTCGGCTAACAGCGCGTCTGAGAGCGTTGCTTCCTACTATTCGTACAGGAATTGATGGGCGCATATATACACAATTTATGAATTTGGACACATGAGGCGCTTTCATTTAGTACAACGATATTCCAATTATTTGTACGAGGCAGGAACTTGAACTTTGTGTGGAACTTTCAAAATTATAAATATACATTACATTATCATGTACTGGGTAAAATTTATTATGCTTAATAAAATTTGTTAGTCAAGATTGATGTGCGTTGCACGTGCAAACTTATGCAGTAAGCAATAAGTTTTTGATCGGTTGAGAACCAAGATAATCAATCTGAATGCATCATTGTCTATGAGTCAATGAACGGTGCATGCACATAATTAAGAAACTTTTTCTTGGTCCCCAACCAAACTAATGAGAATATCAGTCTCGCTAGACTTACTAGCTACAAGGATTACTGTATCGAGTGTTTAGAATTGGATTTTTGAACAGAAATAAAAAGAATTGAAATTATATAGATAGAAAATAGTTTGGGTTGTGGTTACAAGGAATAAATGGACTAGGATCCATAGTTTCACAAGAGACATCTCTCAAAAGAACATAACATCGGTGTGATGAACAAATTACAGTTTCACATCAATTTAAGTCATTTTCTGTTAGTATGATTATACATGTCCTTGTATCCATATATTGTTGTCCCACTGCATATATAACTAATCCTCCACCTCAAGACTGCTATCCAGCATTTATCTCAAAGTATTCAGCATAATAGAGCATTGCATTAATCAAAATGGCATAATATTGATGGCATATTCTCTTTATCTCCAGTTCATCATGGAGACAACTAGGCAACTATATTTTTATCCTTAGTGGCAATAACACAATACAAGTTTTTCTTGTCACTGCGATAAGTTACTTGCAAGGTTAAACCCCAACTAACATACAAAATTCCTCTTGGAGATTTTTCATCTAAACATGGCCAGTGTAATATTAATATACCAGAGAGCACATATGTCTTTAAATCATGCAACAAAGTAGTCAAATAAACCATATATATTTGATAAAAAAGTGACAATTTATCACACCACAACAAACGCGCAAATAATTACATTAGGTGAATCATAATCATGTAGGGCGCTCATGTGATCTTTGTATTGAGAAGCAAGATAGAGATATATGTCATTTAGCTACTTCTATGGACACATAGTCCAAGGTTGACTACTCACACATGAACATGATGGTATAAAGGTTGATGAAAATAGCTTAGGTAATGATTTCCCTTTCCGGCAGAATACCAGAAAATTCCTCTAGATTGGATCATCACGGAACGGGTGACGGCGTAAAAAAAATCCCTGGTAAATAATATCGGGGTTATCAGAGTACATAGCGGTAGGGGCGTCAGGACGCGACGGAGAGGTGCCCTAGGGCCTCCACATGGCCCCACCTTGCGGCCCACACTCAGGCTACATGGAGCCCCTAGGGCGCCTCTCTACCCGCTTCTTATGCTCCTGGCACCATCCTAATATAAAACTTTCAAAAACTTTTATTTATTTATTTTGTCCCAAAAATGGTGTTTTTCTAGAAAGTCCTAAAATATACAGAAATCTGTAACTGACGTCGGGCACTGGATTAATAGGGTAGTACAATAAACCGATAAAAATATTCCAAAGTGATGCAATAATGATATAAAAATAGCGTGAACATAGCAAAATTATAGATACATTTGAGACGTATCAAACATGCAGCGGTAGTTGTCTGCATCCCCACCGCTTCAATCATTGTCATTCCTTAGCGTCAGTTACATCGGCCAGCGTGCATGCAGCCGGTGGTTGGTGGCAAACAACAGGGCGATTTGGGAGTTGGACGCCTATTAGTCCGTGTGACATTTTTTCAGAGAGAGGAAAGAGGGCTCGAGAAGAAGAAGACTAGTCGATGTGTCTAACAGCAACCCTAGCAGATATCGTATTGTACTGCGAAATCATTTTAGGGTATTACCATAAAACAGTTTAGGGTACAAAACCGAGTGTTAGAAGAATAGATACCTGAAATAGACCCCCAAAATTATATGGACCCCACCAATCATGTTTTTTCGTCTTTCTTTTCTCACCGTCTTCCCCACACTGATCCCATCCCAATCCAACTCCACCGGCGACCCACGAAATCACAAGCCGCCTCTCCCTGCCGCCATGTGCCTGCCTTCGACGATGCACGCCGGTGAGCCGTGCCGCGGCTCCAGGCCACCACGAGGTGCCCCACGTCCATCTCCTCCCCGCCTCCACTACTCCATCTGTCGGCCACCACGGGATGGCCGTGGCCAGCTCCTACACCGTCTGCCACGAGGCCATCACGGGATGGCACCGCCGCAACCAGCTCCCGCACTGTCCGCTACGAGGTGCCGTCGTCTGCCTTCTCCCACTAGAGCTCTGACACCACAACCGTTCGCCGCGGGAGCGATTTCAGCTAAAGTTTCACTCCCACCAACCGTTTTTGTAAGATAGAGCGAGCTGTAAACAACGGGCAAAAAGTGAAAATCTGAGGTACGCGTTTTTTACGTGGGTCGTAATTTTTCTTACAGTACCGACTGTTTTGCGGGATCTAGAATGGACTTTTTCTGGCCTAAAATTGTAAAACAACGGTTATTTTACAGTTTTAGCCCTTTTAGGTATCTGCTAGAGTTGCTTTAAGTGGCTTTTTTTGCCACGTCACCCAGTTCAGCAGGCTCTTCTTGTCAGAAACGCTATTAGCATATGCTAAGCCGTCAATCAATGTCTTCTGCAAAAACATGACCTTAGACGTGATGTTTTTTGGTCAAAATTTTAAAGGTATTCCCTGGAAATCTAGTTCTCAATGTGGTGGTTTTGCATCATTTAGTCTTACGTCTGTAATAGTATTTGTCTATTGTTCCCCTGAAGTTTTTCTATGGGAAGTAATATTTGTCCTTGGAAGCACCATAATAATGCTCATATAACGAAGAAGCAAGTCAAGCTAGCAACTGATATTGAAATCGAGTTTGTTAGAAGTAGGTGCTCTGTCAGTCTAAGTGCCTGCCCGAAGGACCGTCCTGGTTCCGGGGCAAACATTAAAAAAAAAATAGCACTCACACATGTGTCTGATACTTTATATGGCTTGCTGTTACTGATGAGGTGTTTTTCTCCGGAGGTGTATTAAGTAAGTTAGAGTAGCTCATGTGTGTTTGGTGACCTCATAAAAATAGCAATCACACATGTCTGATGCTTTGGCCCAGAGGTCAAACATCGATCCTCATACCACACTTTTATTGGTTCGACAATGGCCCTATGATCGATCTATCTCTCATCGGATAAATTGGATACTCACTCCATTTTTATTTACTATGCATATTAACATATGCCCTATCAAATATATATCATTGAATTCATCATTGCATAATTTTCACTTCGTATAAAACTTTTACTGTAAATGTTCATATTGCTTTCTATAAACTTGATTAAACTTTATAAAATTTGACTTCAGTCAAAGCTAATATGCGGAGTAAATAAAAACGGAGGGAGAACTCGCGTACAAGCTTGGGTTATATATACTTTCTCTGTAAAGAAATATAAAAACGTTTAGATCACTAATAGTTTCTTACGAACGGAGTATAGTTACCATTGTTCCATAAAACAACAATCACACACACACACACACACACACACACACACACACACACACACACACACACACACACACACACACACACACACACACACACACACACACACACACACACACATATATATATATATATATATATATATATATATATATATATAAGCATCTCTAGCATATTCCCTACGCTTGAAAATAGCTAAATTTTTAGTGATTGGATTTTTCTTCATCTAGCAAATTCTCTAAAACTTAGTCCCCTTCTTTTGCAAATTCATCCAATCATTTTTAAACTTATCACAACATATTAATTTAAAACTTGGCATTTCAAATACACACAAGTCAAATGCGTACTCCTTCCGTCCCATAGTATAAGAACGTTTTTCAAACTTTTTTAGCTTAAAAAATGTTCACATATTATGGGACAGAGGGAGTATCAAATTTAATGTTTTCAAACTTAACCATTCAAATTCAAACACAACATATGGTCCAAATAAACTAAAAACCCAAATAAACTTGATCTTGATCTCAGCTACGCAGAATCGTCTCACACACTCGAGGATGAGATCTTCCCACAGACATAGCCATCTATGTCATAGGTTAACATCCATAAACAAGAACTCACATGTCTGATGCAATCTTCAATAATGGACTTGTGCTTAATATTCCCGCTGCATTCCTTCCCAGTAGAAACCAATGGTCATATTTCTCCACAACTTTTGCAGTAGTGTTCAAGATATCCTGGTGCATCTGAAATCGACGTCAAAAATTCTAAGGGAGATATCGTGAAGTAATCCCTTACTAGACCATCATGACCCATGATCCTATCTCAAAGAAATATCCTTCGGCTGGTCCGAAAACCGCGGCCCAGTCTCCTAAAATCCTCCATAGTGACCACCATCATCTCTCCCACAATCTATTCATCTACACAATGGAGAGTGCCATGATCCATTTGAGACCTTTCTTGGATGAAAAACAGAATACAAGAAATGAAAATCCGAAAAAATGTCAGAAATACCAATTACCTTTTGAATAAGAACCCTAGAAGGGGCGAAATAACTGACAACCTCGCCCCTCTCGCGTCGCTCCCGCGGCGGCCGAGGGGGAAAACCCTAGCGCCGCCGGCCCAGAGCCCCTCCTCCCTCCTCTCCTCCTCGCCGCCGCCGGGGCGCGCCGCCGGGCAAAGCCCGGTCGGCGTCGGCGGCGGCGGGACCCTCTCTCCCCTCTGCTGGTGGACTCGTCGCGGGCGGGCTCCTCGGCGGGTGGCGGCGCGCTGGCGGCGGGGCGCGACGGCGTGGTCTCGGGCGGCGACAGCAGGCTCCTGTGCGTGGCCCATGGTCGCTGTGGCCCCTGGGGATCACGGGGATGGCTGCGCGCGTGCGTGCCCGTGGTGCCTGCCGCCCTCGATTTGGCGCGGCCAGATCTGGTCGCCGGCGTACCAGGTGGCGCGTGGCTGCCCTCGGCGGCGACGGCTGGCTTGGGCTGGTGGTGCTCCGGTTGGTCTTCACGATGGGGGTAGTCTCTGGTGGTGGTGCTGGTTGTCGGTGTGGTCGCGTCACGGCGATTAGATTCGACAGAGGGGTGCGGGGGGTGGAGGTGGCTCTGGTTGGTGATGGCGGCGGGGTCGGCTGGTTCTCTTGCTGGATCCGTCCGGATCTGGCGTTGGGGGTCGGCCGGCGGCCCGTGGCACCGGTGGTGCATGCCCAGCGGCTCCGTCGCTTGGAGCTCGCCGGGCGGCGCGGGTAGGGTAGCGACCGGGCGTGGACGCTGCTCCGGCCGTGGGCGGCGGCATGGGGAGGTTCGACGGTGGTGGCCTCCCGGTGGCGCGGCGGCTTCACGGTGGCTCGACGGTCCGGCCCGCGGCAGCGGCCGGCTTCTTCGGCGTCGACTCGTCTGCGTTCGGACCGTCTCGACCTTCGCCCCATCTCCTCGCCGCCCGAGCGCGGCTCCCATCAAAGGGCTGGTCTTGTCCCTGCTGCGGTCCACCGCTCGTCTCGCGCCCGATGCTGTAGGACCGAGCTCGTCTCGCGCACGGTGGCGCTGGACCGAGCTCGTTTCACGCACGATGCAGCAGGATTGACCTCGTCCCCCTCTTTGTGCTGCAGGACCGAGCTCGTCTCGCGCTCAGGGCAGCAGGACGGGTCGATGGATGCCAGTTTTGGCCGGCCTTTGGGTCTCGATGATGGGGTCGCCCAGGGGTGCGAAAGGTGGGACCTTTCCGCTCGTCTCTTTTGTTGGGGTTGCGGCGGGTCTCGGGTGAGGTGGTGTTAGGGTCTTGGATGTTGGGGCGGTGGCCCTGGTGGTGGCAGCGCGGTGCTCTTGGGCAGAGCCCGTGCCTTGGTGCTTCCCGGTCACCATGGCCGTGTGGTCGGCGTGATAGCCGGGGTGTGGCATTCGGTGGCGGTGGGTGTTAGCCGAGGTGAAAACCTAGTCTATCTCCGGACGGACCGGCGGCGGCGAAGACCGTTCCCTTCTTGAAGGCGTCGTCGCGACTCTCATTGCCCGTCATGCGGCTCCGGGGGAAACTCTGGTCCTCGGATCGGGCGGTGGCGGCGCTCCGGTGTCGTGCCCTTCCTGAAGGCGCTGCCTTGGAGCTCATGGTCCGTCATATGTAGCTTCATCTCCTCATGGTGGTAGTGCTAGGGGTGGTGTTGCTGCGCTCAGCGCCTATGTATCTTGCTCTGGGTGTGTACGTGTGTTGCGGTGGCATGTGTTTGTACTGGATGCTTGATGGTTGGTGCTTTATATATAAAGCAGGGCGAAAGTCTTTTTCCGTATAAGAACCCTAGCTACCCACTGGGCTCTCTATCAGTTAGCTAGCAGGTGACCGACTAAATATGCTGCTCTATCTCACTCATTGACCGCACTTGAGAGGAAAAAAAAAAGAACTCACCCATTGACATAATAAACAACTAAGAGACAGAGCTCTTTAATGTCGACTTACTATAGTTTCCTCCGTCTGCTCTGCGAACCTGTGAAGCATCACTCTCCATTCCCAAAAAGAAGCATCCATCTCTCTGTCCTCCATTGCCTGGATGAATGAATAATGGAAAACAAATAATTGGACGTGTGACCAACGGAAAGGCCGTTCGGTCGCTAATCCTTTTCGCTCGCTTTAGTTTGTTGGTTATTTAACTATCCATTGGAAAATCGTTGGGCTGGTACGTGCTGCTGCTACTTGCGTGGCCTCGGATGGTGGATGCTTTGGGAATTCGACCATGTGAGGCAGTGCGGTTGGTAGTAGGAAAGCACCTGCTACTGCTAGGCTGCTACCCTCATCTTCCATTCCATGGCGTTTTCCTCCTGGTCTATTTTATTATATTTTCATTTTGAAAGTTCCCATGTGTGCTGAGGTAACCATAATCGACATGGTTAGGTCTTGGGGTTGAGTGCGGGAAATAGGCATCGATTCCAGGATTTGCATTTCTCACTTCAGCACCTCTTTGGACCCAGGATCCATATGTTAGTTTTTGGTGTGTGGGGATGTTAGTTTTTTAACACGGTATAATCGCAGATGCTCACATACGCAAGTACACTCATCTCTATAAAGACAATCACGCACATCCTCTCTCTATGAGCACCTTTAAGGGTTGGCGATGCCGGCTCGGATATGGATGTGAGGGTGGCACAACGGTGTTTTTCAAGCATCGGGTCTTGAACTTTGGATGAGAACGCCAAATCTGATGCTCATTGATTGTACAATAACAATGATTGTCTATGTACCATTTATTATTTGGGTATTGTTTAGAGATTGCTTGTGACATATTCTCAACGACGAACACCCATAATATGGCCTTCAATGGTTGGACCAAACGACAACATTACACGGGCATCATCTTTTTCTTGGAAGTGTAGTTGTTAGATAAAATTTCATATTGTCCGTTTGTTGTTAAAGAGGTTGCTGATGTTGATGATTGTTATGGAACCGTTTATCATTGTGGCATGACATTTGTGTGACATATCCTTTCCTTTTCCTTTTAGTTTGCACTAATGTAGTTGTGGGTGCACCATCAAAGAGGTTGCAGCCCCCGATGCGGTGTCTAGCCATCCGTCCTCGATCTGCGCAGCCGGCTCCTAATTGAAGATCGGAGCGGGCTCGAGTGCGGCCTCCAGGGTACTGTCCGGCTGCAGAGCTAAACAAGCTCGTCGTGACAGTGCGGCACGCTCGGCCGTGGCTCGAATCCATCGAGGATCAAGTCCCCGCGGATGTCAGCCGTGAAGTTCAAACTTCCAAATCTGACCTGACAGCCAGGGCCATAGCTTTCGATCTGCTCCAGTTGGCCAAGCGAATTGGCCCGCAGTGCGAAGCCGCCGAATACGAAGATCTGTCCGGGGAGAAAGGTCTCACCCTGGACCGCGTCGTTGTTGATGATCGAAGAGGCCATTGAGCCTATCGGTGACGGCACAGAGGAACTCTCAATGAAAGCACCAATGTCGGTGTCAAAACCGGCGGATCTCGGGTAGGGGGTCCCGAACTATGCGTCTAGGCGGATGGTAATAGGAGACAAGGGACACGATGTTTTACCCAGGTTCGGGCCCTCTTGATGGAGGTAAAACCCTACGTCCTGCTTGATTAATATTGATGATGTGTGTTACAAGAGTAGATCTACCACGAGATCAAGGAGGCTAAACCCTAGAAGCTAGCCTATGGTATGATTGTTGTTCGTCCTACGGACTAAAGCCATCCGGTTTATATAGACACCGGAGAGGGCTAGGGTTACACAGTGTCGATTACAATGGTAGGAGATCTACATATCCGTATCGCCAAGCTTGCCTTCCACGCCAAGGAAAGTCCCATCCGGACACGGGACGAAGTCTTCAATCTTGTATCTTCATAGTCTTGGAGTCCGGCCGATGATGATAGTTCGGCTGTTCGGACACCCCCTAGTCCGGGACTCCCTCAGTGCCCAAACACCCAAGAGTAATAAAACTTCTCAACTTTCACTTCCACGTATAACCGTGGAGAACTCAAACCGATGCAAATAATGCAATAGCAAGAACATATGAAGTGCTCAAGTCCCTCAGTCTCAAATCCCACCAAAGAAACGAAATCTATGAAGGAATGTGAGAGGGAGAACAAGGAGAACACAAAGAACTCCAAGATCTAGATCCAAAGGGTTCCCCTCACATAGAGGAGACATGAACGAAATGTAGATCTAGATCTCCTCTCTCTTTTTCCTCAAAAATATGCAAGAATCAAAGAAGGAATAGAGAGAAAGCCAAGATTTTGGAGGTCAACAATGGAGGAGAAAGCTTGCTCAAAGCCATTGGGGGAATGGGGAAGAAGACCCCCTTTTACAGAGGGGCTCAAATCCAACTGTTATGCACTCTGCACATGCTCAAGCGGTACTACCGCTCGGGGGAGCGGTAGTACCGCTTAGAGCGATAGTTCCAGTGCCAGCCAATGTGTACTATAATAGTACAAGAACAGTAGTTCCACCGAAGCGGTACTACCGGCTACACTGAGAGGTACTGTCGGTGTAAAAACCGGCAGATCTCGGGTAGGGGGTCCCGAACTGTGCGTCTAAGGCCAATGGTAATAGGAGGCAGGGGACACGATGTTTTACCCAGGTTCGGGACCTCTCGATGGAGGTAATACCCTACTTCCTGCTTGATTGATCTTGATGATATGAGTATTACAAGAGTTGATCTACCACGAGATCGTAGAGGCTAAACCCTAGAAGCTAGCCTATGATTATGATTGTTGTTGTCCTACGGACTAAACCCTTCGGTTTATATAGACACCGAAGGGGGCTAGGGTTACATAGAGTCGGTTACAGAGAAGGAAATCTACACATCCGAATATCCAAGCTTGCCTTCCACGCAAAGGAGAGTCCCATCCGAACACGGGACGAAGTCTTCAATCTTGTATCTTCATAGTCCAACAGTCCGGCTAAGGTATATAGTCCGGCTGTCCGAGGACCCCTTAATCCAGGACTCCCTCAGTAGCCCCTGAACCAGGCTTCAATGACGATGAGTCCGGCACGCAGATTATCTTCGGCATTGCAAGGCGGATTCCTTCTCCGAATTCTTCGTAAGAGATTTAGAACACAAGGATCGTGTCCGGCTCTGCAAAATAAATTCCACATTCCACCGTAGAAAATATAATATTCCACAAATCTAATCTGCTGACAGCTTTTTATAGCATGACATCACGCCACGGTTCGGTCATTGTTCGAACCATTTTTCACAACCAGCCACCGCACATATCGCGAAGCGGTTTTATCGGCACGTCTTGTCGAAGCAGAGATCATGTCCCCTTATCACGGGATCCTCATCAATATAGACGTGGGCAACCCAACCGTGCCATCAAACGTGGCGTTTGGGGAATAAGCGATTTTAGCGGGCAAGTGGGGAGGAACAGGATATTTGCTGCCTTTATAAGGGGATGAGAGTCTTCCCTTTCACCCACGCTCTTCCCTATTCATCCATTCCTTTCCGCCCGAGCCCTAGTGCCCAAGCGTTTCACTTCTTTGCCCAAAAAGGCTTCCCGAAGATGTCCGAATGTGGAGCAGGAAGCAAGTGGATGGCCTCTATCGTCCGGGAGAAGGACATCAAAAAGCTTCGGGGGGGGGGGTATCTGGCCAGAGAATTGGCCACCGTCTTCCGACGGCGGGACAGATAGTCCCTACCCCCGGAACCCCATGAGTGGGTGGTATTTCTCCCTCATTTTGTCCGCGGGCTAGGGTTTCCCCTCCACCCAATTGTTCGCGGCGTCATGTACTATTACGGGATTGATTTCCATGATCTATCCCCAAATTCCTTTCTCAACATCTCGACATTCATAGTCGTGTGCGAGGCCTTTCTCCGTGTTCTGCCGCACTTCGGCTTATGGCTAAAGGTTTTTAATGTAAAGCCCAAGGTAGTGAGCGACGAGCATGCCGAATGCGGAGGTGCCATGGTGAGCAAGATTCCCAATGTCACATGGCCGACAGGGACTTTCAATGATTCCGTCAAGGAGTGGCAACAGCAGTGGTTCTACATCACCGAGCCGCGTGGCAAGGAGTGGACCACCATTCCGGAGTTCAGATCTGGTGCCCCCCTACGACTTACGTCATGGCACGAGAAGGGCCTGAGCTGGGCTTCGTCTGGCGAGCTAACAGAGCTCCATACGCGCGTCCAAGACATGAAAGACAAGAGCGTCAAGCTCGTCAACGTAGTCCAGGTGATGTTGGTTTGCCGGATTCTACCATGTCAACACCGAGCTTGCAATCTATGGGAGTTCGACCTGACCAAGCACCAGACCATGCTAGAGCTCTTTGGCTCTACACACAAGGACATCTGGAAGGTGCTTTTCAAGTCCGGCAAACCGTGGCCGGACTCCACCGAGGACTACGGATACCAACTTTCCCGCCCCGCAAGTTCGGTAAGCAACTGAATGTTTGATAATTCATGCATTCTGTCCGTACATCCTCAGGGAGACACTTAACATATTCCCCATCATTTTTCCTAGGGCTGGGCGAAGAAGGCGGGGCGGATCTACTGTCCTGCCCCTATGCCATAAGAACCAGTCGGCCCACTCCTGACGAAGATGTTGGTCCCGGCGCCATATAAAGCGCCAAAGAAAAAGACCGAGAAGGAGGCCAAGAAGACCAGGGGCACCCTCCATCGCCGTGGTACCACGGACACAAAATCCGAAGACTCCAATGCCCATTCTTCCGCTGAAGAGGACGGGGAGGAGGAGGACGAATCCCCCATAGGGGGAAAGACGAAAAGAACGGCCTCCAGCTCCTTGGAGGCCGATTCGCCTAAGAGGGGAAAAACTCTCCTTCAAGAGGAGTCCACCGGCGCCACCGATAGCAGCCCAGAGTGGGATCCCAGGGCCGAGCCCCTGGTGAACTCGTAAGCATAAAATCCGAACACACTCATGCGTCCAGACTTGTCATGGCATCCCATTCTAATCTGAGCCGTGCTTTTTCTTTTTCAGTCCGGCGAAGCCCCGCGCCGAGCAATCGTCGTCAGAGGATCTGCTGGGTTCGGACGCTATGGGGAGCGGGACACCCCTGAAGGCCTCCTCCTCCAAACATAGAAACGAAACCAAGGTTTCGTCCCAGAAGGACCTAGGCCACGGAGGAGGGGAGAAGGTCACGAAGGCGGCGCCAGGAGGCCATACTTCTGGGGCCGGTTACATGGGAGAGAAAAATCCCGTGGGTGTCGACGGCGGAGGTCATCTTGAATCCGGACCCAAGCCGGACACGATTCTAGAGACCCATAAGTGCCCCGAGTCCCATCCATCGGCCGCCTCTGTTCAACCAGGGGTTCCAGATACTTTATTGGCAGCGCTGAAGGGTGCCTCCATCATTGATGAACACCATGCCCTCATGGGTGCGGTGATTGAGAAGATTCAGTCCGCTGAGAGTGGACTGAACAAATCCTGTGTCAGCCTCATAAGAGGCTTTGAGGTATGTTTTATGAGTTCTTGGGAGAATGTCATGGTATAGATAGTAGCCCCTGATACACTGTTCGGTGAAAGAAAGAACCGGACAGGGGATCAAATTCATGTTCGCAGGAGACTCACTTGATGATATTTATCACTTTTTTAAACAGCAGGTATCTATAGCGACTATGCCTCTCAAGCTACGGAAGTATCCAGACTGAGGCATAGTCTAAAGCAGGCCGAAGGAGAACTTGGCCAAGTGAAGAGACAGCTGGAGGATAATCAAGGTATGTAGAAACCTTGTTTATGTAGCACGAAAGGATGAGTGTGCATGATAACAATCTTTTGATAATGTGCTCTAGGGGCGTCGGCCGAAATTGAGACCTTGAAGAAGGCTGTGGTCGAAGCCGAGAGGAAAGCAGCCGCAGAGCAGGTGCTCCGTGAGAAGCACGAGGCCAGAGTTATTGAGGCTGAGCGAGAGCTTCAAGAGGCCGTGCGGAAATGCGAGACCTTGGAGCAGAATTTAGCAGGGAAAGAATCCGAGCTCTCCCAGGCTCGCCAAGCCGCAAGTGATGCCCGGGGCGAAGCCCAAGGTGCCCTGAAGGAAATCCAGGAGGCGAGGAAGATTGCGGCTGGTAAGGCTTTTTCTATAAAAAGCAAGTATAGGAGATGAGAAAATCAAATTTGACAATCTTGAGTTTTGATGTATACAGGGGTATTTGCAGAGCTGCCGCGCAGCATATCTGATGCCGCCCAATTCTACCGAGCCGAAGGGGGGAATACTGCGGATAAGCTCTTCTGGATGCAGTATCTGGCGCCGAATTATCCGGTTCCTTTCTCCGATCAGCTGAAGCAGCTGGTCGAGCTGCACAAGGCGTCCGAATTAGCCATGAAGGATTTAATTATCCGGCTGTGGCTTGCTGAGCCAATTCCAAGCAGCTACTTCGGGCTCGTGAAGCGGCTTGTAGGTGCCTGCCCTCGACTCGAAGTCATCAAGCGGTCGGTCTGCATAGAGGGTGCGCGAATGGCCTTCGCCCGTGCCAAGGTGCATTGGGGGAAGATGTATGCGGAGAAGCTGATGACCGAGGGACCGCCGGAGGGGAAGGAGCACCGCAAGCCCGAATTGTATTATGAAGGTGTCTTGAAAGGAGCCCGCCTTGCGGCGAAGCAATGCACCAAGGACATTATATTTCCATGAATACGATCATGTTCGTCCATTGTAATATTTGAACAAGAGCATTCTCATCATCTATTGCTTTGTCGTATGAATGTTTTTCATCCTGTGCGGCTGTTGTATATAATAATTCTGAGAGTTGGCCAATCGTCGGCTTCCGCCCCCACGTAGTGAGTACGGGGGTGTTCGGGATAAACCTGAGCACTCTTTATCCTAGTTTTGGGTCCCTAAAGGAGGTGTCCAGCACAACGAACTAGGCAATCGGACTATAGGGCTTTATCGCTCTCACATTGCCATAGGAGTTGTTTCGAGGAAGGTAGGCGCAGCCCCTAGTGTTCGGAAGTCTGCACGAGGGGCTCTATAAGCGCCTGATCGGAAAAGGCCGATCCATCGCACGCTGCATTGGTTATAGCATTATGCGGAAGAAATCCTTAAAGATTTTAGAACCTCTCCAACAGCTGACCAACTCTCGCTACCTCATGACAGTCAGTTTTCGGCTTTCTCTACTGAGGTGCTCATTCGGAAGAACCGGGACACAATCGCAGTAGTTCTCCCAGTGCTACCTTAGCCGATATAGCAGAACGTAAGGTACCAAAACATAGGAGCCGGGCAAACCCAACTATTGACCCAAAACATGATTCAGAGTTGATGCATATAATGATATAAGTTCGGGGTGCCGAACTACCGTGAAGGTGTTCAGACTTTTCTACAGTAGTATGGGCGTGCTGAAGCCCCTGGCATATTGAGGCATATTGCGATAAGCAGCCGCCTTTTAACAAAGGAATTTTAAATAAGAAATAGTAACAGGTGAGCATCATATAAATCCACATGTTGTATTTGAGTAATACGTCAATTCGTATGAGTACAGGTGATGTGATAAAAATAAATATGATTGCGGAACCTACTGATACCAGGCGTGCGGGAGTTGTGTTCGGATCCGGGGTGTAGTCGGATGATTACAGGGGAATATCTAGAGATTCCCTGATGCGCTCGAACTGTTCCCACGCCTTCCATCATGGCCTACGTAGAGTTGAACCTGTAAAGAAATCGTAAGAAATGGTTTTGCGCCACCTGGCGGTTGAGCCGCAGCATGTGGCTTGTTCTATCCTTTTCTGGAGTGTTTTTAATTTATCTCCGGGCTGGCCGGGCTATCCTGCCACGTAGTAGTTTGGATTCCTTTGTTGGTGTCCGGGAGCTTTGCCTTCGACTCGAGGTTCGACTGTAAGGTGCCATTAACCATGATGACGCCGCATGGACCGGGCATCTTTAATTTACGGTAGGCATAATGTGGCACCGCGTTGAATGGAGTGAATGCGGTTCGTCCGAGCAGTGCCTGATGGTCGTTGCGAAAGGGGACAATGTCGAAGACTAAGTCTTTGGTACGGTGATTGTCCGGAGATCCGAAGACCACTTCCAGTGTGATTGAGCCCGTGCAACAGGCCTCTACACCTGGTATTATACCTTTAAAGGTGGTTTTTGTGGGCTTGATCCTTGAAAGGTTGATGCCCATTTAGCGCACTGTATCCTGGTAAAGCAGGTTCAGGCTGCTGCCTCCGTCCATAAGGACTTGTGTGAGGTGGAATCCGTCAATGATGGGGCCGAGGACCAATGCGGCCGAACCGCTATGATAGATACTGGTAGGGTGGTCCCTGCGATCGAAGGTGATCGGGCAAGAGGACCATGGGTTGAACTTTGGGTCGATTGTATAGACCTCCCTTAGTGCATGTTTCCACTTGGGAATGTGGCTTGCGCGTATCATATTCACCGTTTTCACCTGGGGAGGGAATTTCATCTTTCCTCCTATATTCGGTGATCGGGGCTCTTCGTCGTCATCGCTTTGAGACTCCTTCCCCTTGTTCTCGGTGCCTGACCTGCCGGCTTGTCTGAAGACCCAGCATTCTCTATTGGTGTGGTTGGCTGGTTTTCTAGGGGTGCCATGAATTTGGCATGGACAGTCGAGTATGTGGTCAAAACTGGACGGTCCTGAATTGTTTTTGTTGAATGGTTTCTTCCGCTGACCGGCCTTAGGGCCGCTGAATCCGGCATTGATTGACGTATCTTCGGCATTATCACCGTTTTTGCAGCGCTTGTGTTTGTTGCACCGCGATTTATCATTGCTATCTTTAGCTTTCGATGTGCCTGGATTGCTTGCTGTATTGTTGCTACGGGCCAACCAGCTATCCTCACCCGTGCAAAAGCGAGTCATGAGTGTTGTGAGAGCTGATCTGGACTTTGGCTTTTCCTGACCGAGATGTCGGGCAAGCCATTCGTCATGGATGTTATGTTTAAAGGCCGCTAGGGCTTCGGCATCCGGACAGTCAACAATTTGGTTCTTTTTGGTTAGGAACCGGGTCCAAAATTTCCTGGCTGACTCTCCGGGCTGTTGAGTTATGTGACTTAGATCATCAACAT
The DNA here is from genome assembly GCF_018294505.1 of Triticum aestivum. Lineage (NCBI taxonomy): Eukaryota > Viridiplantae > Streptophyta > Magnoliopsida > Poales > Poaceae > Triticum > Triticum aestivum. The sequence continues at coordinate 432,649,709 of NC_057795.1, read as the reverse complement.
CTGGTGGGCGCACGTAAGTGCCCTGGAAGTTATCAAGGAATGCGTCTGCCAGGTTCTCCCAAGTCCCGATGGAGTTTGCCGGCAAGCTATTCAGCCAATGCCGAGCCGGTCCCTTTAGTTTTAGTGGGAGGTACTTGATGGCGTGTAGATCATCTCCGCGGGCCATGTGAATGCGGAGAAAAAAATCTTCTACCATACCGTGGGGTCTGTGGTGCCATCATATGATTCAATGTTCACGGGTTTAAACCCTTCCGGGAGTTCATGATCCATTACGTCATTAGTGAAGCATAGGGGGTGTGTGGCGCCTCTGTGCCGGGTTTCATTGAATTCGACCCGGCCGGATTTTTTAGTGTATCCTGCGTGATGATTCTTGTCATGCGTTGGGGCGCGTCTCCGTGATCCGTAGATCAATCTTGACTATCCTGCTTTGTTTTCCAATACATCTCGCAGGTCCTTCGTGTAGGCTCGGGCCTTGGTATTATCGTTGGATTGGCGGTGGGGTGCGGTCTGTACTTCGGGCTGGTATGCCATTTTGTCGTGACCGCGTGGCGGCCGGTTAGCCACATCATGCGCTAGTAGCGTGGGCTTTGAAGCCTCTTCCTCGAGTTGAGGTAGCAGCCTGCGCTTTGGGTAGCTTTTGCTAGGGCGCTCGAGTCCGTATTCCTCGGCAGCCAGGACCTCGGTCCATCTGTCAGTTAGCAGATCTTGATTAGCTTGAAGCTGTTGTTGCTTTTTTTTTTCAGGCTTTTTGCAGTGGTTATAAGCCGGCGTTTGAAGCGCTCCTGCTCGACGGGATCCTCGGGCATGATGAATTCTTCATCGCGAAGGCTCACTTCATCTTCGGAGAGAGGCATGTAATTATCGTCCTCTGATTCTCCATCAGCTGCCTGTTCTTTAGGGCTAGCTTGCCCATCCTCTTGCTCGGTCTGCTCGAAGCCTGGCTGGGCAGGATTTTCTTCATCTTCGGCACCATCCGGATTGTTATCTCTTGTGCCGGTATCACTATTTTTGCTATGGCGGGGCTTGGAGCGGCGCCGATGACGCTGGTGTCTAGATTGCTTCCCCAAGGGGCTATCTTCCGTTGCCTCATCGCCATTGTTTTCTTTAGGGGTGTCCACCATGTAAATATCATATGATGAGGTGGCTGTCCATCGCCCTACAGGTGGTAGTTCCTGTTCTTCTCCTGCATCGTCGTCCATACCGTCAATGTCTTCGGAGTCGAAGTCAAGCATGTCGGTTAAGTCATCGACAGTGGCTATAAAGTGGGTGGTGGGTGGGGGACGAATTTCTTCGTAGTCTGCTCCCCACTCGAGCCAGACATAGTTCGGCCAAGAATCTCCTGACAAGGACAGAGACCTTAATGAGTTCAGCACGTCTCCCAGGGGTGAGTGGTGAAAGATATCCGCGGCAGTGAACTCCATGACGGGTGCCCAATCTGATTCGATAGGCATGGACGCACGCGGTTCGGATCCTGCAGCCGGAGACGAGTCCGGGGGTCCGATAGCGCCACTCTCATAGGAGGTGGGATCAGTGTTCGGCTCCGACACCGATGAGTGTGTGGCCTCCGTGGCGGGGCCCATCCACCCGTCCTAGGAAGTCACGATTTGCTCCGGATTGATTCCCGGCACCAACGCGGGTGCGATCTCATGAATACTGTCCGACGGCAGATCAAAGTCATGTCTGTCGTGACTGTTGGGTGCACCTATCATGGGCTCGAATCCGTTGAAGATCAAGTCTCCGCGGATGTCGGCAGCATAGTTTAAGCTTCCAAACCTAACCTGATGGCCAGGGGCGTAGCTATCGATCTGCTCCAGATGGCCAAGCGAGTTGGCCCGCAGTACGAAGCCGCCGAATACGAAGATATTTCCGGGAAGGAAAACCTCCCCCTGGACCGCATCGTTGAAGATAATCGAGGGAGCCATCAAGCCTTATCGCGACGGCACAGTGGAACTCTCAATGAAAGCACCAATGTCAGTGTCAAAACCGGTGGATCTCGGGTAGGGGGTCCCAAACTGTGCGTCTAAGGCTAATGGTAACAGGAGGCAGGGGACACGATGTTTTACCCAGGTTCAGGCCCTCTCGATGGAGGTAATACCCTACTTCCTGCTTGATTGATCTTGATGATATGAGTATTACAAGAGTTGATCTACCACGAGATCGTAGAGGCTAAACCCTAGAAGCTAGCCTATGATTATGATTGTTGTTGTCCCACGGACTAAACCCTCCGGTTTATATAGACACCGGAGGAGGATAGGGTTACACAAAGTCAGTTATAGAGAAGGAAATCTACACATCCGAATATCCAAGCTTGCCTTCCACGCAAAGGAGAATCCCATCCGGACACGGGACGAAGTCTTCAATCTTGTATCTTCATAGTCCAACAGTCTGGCTAAGGTATATAGTCCGGCTGTCCGAGGACCCCTTAATCCAGGACTCCCTCAGGTACTACCGCTAATTATCACTCGATACATAGGAGCGAATGGTAGTGGAGCAGCAGTAGAGCGGAAGTACCGCATAGAGTGGTACTACCATGTAACTACCGTCCAACTACCGCAAGAACAAAATGGGCAACAAAAACTTGCACATCCCTGTGGCAGCGGTAGTAATCAGTGGAAGTACCACACAAGCGGTACTACCGTGCTACTAATGTGAGGGCAACAGAGACGTGCACATTTCCTCACCATAGGCGGTAGTAGCCATGGTAGATCACATCGGAAGTACTGCCTAAGCGCTACTACCATGGAGCCAAGCGGTACTACCACCTGGGTACTAAAAAAGTGCCCAAGCAAAACATATGAATGCAAGAAGACCAAAACTGCCATAACTTCTGCACATGAACTCTGATTTTGACGAAGTCAAGGTTGATGGAAATCTTCAGAAGTGGCAAGAGAGATATGCCAATGATATAGAGGTGTGAAACCTCCATCAGTGAAGAATCAGAAAAAATTCCAACATTGAAAGCACAATAGATGATGCATAAGAAACCTGTTTTCAATGAACTTGAGCTTGTCATGAAGATGACCACAAGCTCCAAAACTCAGATAGAGAAAAGCCAAACAAGAACCAAGAAATATGATGCCAATGATACAATGGTTTGAGCTCTCTACGAACGATAAGATCAAGCTACTCACTCGAGAGCCCCCTTGATAGTACGACAATCAAGCCTATAACCTGGTCTCTCCACTAATACCATGAGACGGCTAAAGTATAAAATTTGCCTTGCATAGTCCACTTGAGCTAGATGATGGCGATCTTGTCCTCCTCAAGTTGGGCCACCTTTGTTGATTGCGTTGGCTCGATGAAGACTAGTATATTGCTCCCCCATACTCCACTATGAGTGAGCCTCTCTTCATCACATCTTCACAAGTTCATTATCACCAGAATGGACGAAAAGATTCAAGCATGTGATCTCTTTGTGATGCTCCACTTCAACTTGCACAACGCAACCCTAACCCCACACATAACCACCACACAAATAGATCATGGGTTAGTACACAAAGCGTAATGAACAGTGCTTACCATACACTTGATCCCACTCGGTACATCTTTTATGCTCTCTGTGTTAATCAACTTGAATCCATTCTTTGTACTTAGTCTTGATCAACCTTGTATCTTAACTTCTCTCTTCATAAAGATGATGCCTTGAAGGCAACATGAATGTTCACACAGTCTCCTTCTTCAAGACATGCTTGCAATAGACTCAACTCTCACATGAACAATCTTTGGATAACTTTATGAATAACACCTTGGTCAACACATAATCTTCTTCTTTCAACTTTGAAGCCAACAAAAGGTCTTCAAGCATTGCCTATGGACAAACCTTCAAATATAATTTAAGGCAACCATTAGTCCATAGGGATTATCATCAATTACCAGAACCAAACATGGGGGTACCATGCTCTTTCAAAAACACTATCGTCCATTTGTTTGATGCTACATGGGGAATGACCTTCGCGAGGAAAAATAATTCCCCTATATTTACATCATGGAAATTACTATGTGTAGCACGGTAGTTTATTGTTTATGCACATGGCAAATTTCTAAAGACATGTGTGGAAACTACCTATTTTACAACACGACAATTCTCCATGCTATAGCATGAAAGTTCTCCTCTTTGCAGCATGGCAAATCATGGGTTTGTGATAACTTTCTCCTATCGTAGGATGGAAAGTTCCTTTTATACCCATGTGTGAATCTCTAATACGCATGCCAATCTACTCCCCTACGGCATGGCGAATTACTGGCAATCTTTCCACTAGCATATCAATTTTCTCTTTTCAATATTGCAAATCTTCATGCAATAGCATGGTAATTGTTGCGCGTTTGCTGGAAATGGTTTTTTAGGGAACACTCCCTAATCACGCCACTCACTCAAAAGAGCCTATCGTACAAAATGTTCGATCGCTCGAACGACCTTCCAGGGAACGTCGACACGTTATTAGGGTCTTGTTTTTTTTGTGGTCTCTTATACGAGTCCCATATTAAGGGCAAGTTTGATGGGCACTGCATCGTGGATCTCACACTGCTTATCTTCACGCTTGTTCATCGGCAACGTGCAAGCTTCGGATAGTCTGTGATGGGCTGCACCTCCAATTTTGGGTCCAAGACATCTACGACTTCCTAGGACCTACCACCATGTTCCAACATGTGGACCTCTGTCGATTGGTGCACCACACCACTCTTGCTCCAACCCCTCATTGACTGGTCTGGCACTTGATGAACTCTGGAGCCTACTCTGCCGCCTCGTGCTACTTCACCATGTTCATTGGCTCGCTGCCCGACCCGAGCTCATGGCTTACTGGGAGGATGTTGGGGATATGACTATTAGGTATGACCTGCCCAGGACGGGCCGGGTTATACCTATGGCGGTTCATCAATACGAAGCCCATGAGGATATTGAAGATGGCGGTTCATGAAGCGAAGGCCCAAGAGCAACTTAAGGCCCGTAGGAGTAAACCGCCATATGTGTATGACTTGTATTGTAAGGCAGGTATATTTAGTCACCGAGCCGAACACGTTGTTTATGAGCCAGCCGGGACTCCGTGAGTCGCTCGGGCGTAAACCTGTGTATATAAAGGGACGACCCGGCGGCGGTTCAGGGCAAGAAAGAAGAGATCGAAAGCTAGGTCAAGTGTATTCGCTGCCTAGTAATCGAGACATAAGCAATACCACCTCAAACTGTATTAGGCCTTTACCTTCACCGCATGGGGCCAAACCAGTATAAACTCTCTGTGTCCTTTGTCCTGTTTAACCCCTTTAAGCTAACCTAGTTTCGATGGCTCCACGACTAAGTCCTCACACTAGGACATCTACCGTGACGATTCCACGACAGTTGGCGCCCACCATGGGGCCAGTGCACGATGGTTTCGAGTTCTTAAACAACAGCTTCGAAGGGATCAAGGGATACGCTGTGGGCCGGATGACCAAGCGTCATCGCGGCAAGCTCTACATTGACGATGTAGGCTGGGGCCCCAAGGCCAGCTCAATTGAGTACGGGTACCGGGTTCCCTTCGTCGGAATTCACGTCTTCATCGGCAAGATCGGCGAGCCGGGACCTGAGCCGGACATCTGCACCGACATCATCGAGATGGCTCAGCATGCACGACCTACCCAAGCTCAGCCCGCCATGAAATGTGCCTTCGTGGGATTCATCCATGGGGCGGAATTTGATGAAGGATTTGTGTCGGGTGGTGAGACGGCCATTTATTCTGACGGTGAGTCGTCCACGGGCGAGACTACTTCATTGTATCAACTGCAAGACGACAGGCTTGGAGGCTGTTCCGATGGCAACAGTATTTGGACCCCTATGAGCCGCCGAACAGGGTTGCAATCTTCATGGCCGGTACGCAGCCCATGCAGAATTCTTCGACTATGGCAGCAATGGTTTCCGGGTCAGCAACGGCGATGGCAGCTGGGGCAGGAGGCCCTGTGTGCCCGCCGGCTCAGGTTTTGACTGATTTGCTGGATAATCTGACAGCCTTGTTAACAGCAGAGGTTAACCCGGCAAATCAAGTTCAGCATAACGCGGAAATTGCAAAATTGCGTGACGAGGTAGCGCAAGCCTAGGAAGACCTGGCGGCAGAGAACGCTAGGATGACTGCAGAGCGAGCCGTCTTGGATTCTCAGGCGCAACGGATCAAGGCTAATTCCTTCTGACTCCCGTTGGATCAAAACGTTTCAAATGAAATCATGAGAAGAAGGCACCGGAGTCGTCTGCCACCGGTTTACGAGGTGATGAATCTCTTTTGCACGCTTGGAGCGGGGACCAGTAACCAACCAGAGATAAACCGGATTGAAGCGCCCGGGGCTGGAGCGCTGGCTCAACCGCGCATGACGGAGCCGCCTCGTATGAATAATACTCCGCCTCAGTATGTGCCGACACCATCGGGTCATTATTCCAACCCTTTGGATAATATGATCACTGTGGCGACACGATTGGCGGCTCTCCCAGTTGAAGGTGATTCTCCAGCGGCGGTTGAGACGCGGAGGGCTAGAGAGCTTCTTCAAACAGCATTGGTATAGCAGCAGGCATATTCTTACAGTCGAGAGAGGATTCATTCGACCCCTCGCCCGAGCCGGAGTTATAGCAGACACATGGACTCATCGGCCATTTCAAGCAATGACCAGTGTTGTAACCAGCCGCGTGGGCATGACCCGGCGCATGATGGTGCTCATGATTTGGTCGATCAGGAGAGGGCACGTCGAGAAGCTGAGCAGGCGGCTCAACGGGCGGCTCATCAACATCTTCCGGTTTATCCGACGACTTCGGTGGAGGCAGGCGTGACCTCCAAAACCACGGGTATACCATGTTTAGTGCCGGCTCTACGGAATGAGCGTCTGCCCAAGGATTTCAAAGGACCTCATAAGGTGCCTAAATGCACAGACGACTTACCCCTTGCGGCATGGATTGGGAGTTACGAGATGGCCATGGAACTGTTGGAGGTCAACGATGCTGCATGTGCCAAATACTTCACCATGATGCTGGATGGGATGGCCCATACTTGGTTGAATGGGCTGCCTGCCAATTCCATCGGATCATGGGACGAGCTAAAAGCCCGGTTTATCTAGAATTTTAAAGATATGTGCAAAAAGCCCATGTCGATTTTGGATTTGGATGCTTGCACCCAAGAAGAGGGAGAATCAACGACCCATTGGGTGCGCCAGGTCAAGGCTATCCTGCTCTCATCGGATAACATCAATGTCGGTTCAGCAGTCCTAATGTTGGAGAAGAATTGCCGTTTTTGCCCCTTAAACAGAAGCTAGGGCGGCTCAAGCGCCATTGCAATGATATGGGGGAGCTGATGGCGGCTCTAATTAAATATGCCGACTCTGATAGTACCAAGGACCCCGAGTCTGATGATGAAAAGCCAGGAAAGGGAAAGAAGAGTGGCAACACCAAGGGTCAACAGCATAACCCGGCGAGTCAGGGGAGCGATGGTAAGCGCAAGGCTGATAGTAACTCAGATTTTGTGGCCAATACCAATACACAGAATAATGGTCAGCGTCGTAAGGGAAAGCCACCTCCTCGGGCAGGTGGGTCAGGTCTCAATCTTGAATAGATGCTAAATCAGCCCTGCCCAAAGCATGGTACGCGGGAAAGACCATCCAATCACCTCTGGAAGGACTGCCAAATCATGAAGGAGTTCAAAAATTCTAACTTGTTCCAGAACAATCATGGGCCAGGCGGCGGCTCAGGTTCTGGTGGTGGCGGTTCTCATGGCCCGGGTTACGGTGGCGGCGGCTCTAGTTCCGGTTTCTAGGGTCACCAAAACCATCAAGGTAATTAGGATGGTTACAATCAACAATCCGGTCAAGGGGTCAGTAACAGCAGTAGTCTGGATATGAAAGTCATCCGAAGCAGTTGAATAGCGGGTAGTACCACATCTTCACCACAAGTTTATGCAAGCAGGATTAGAAGCTCCATAAAAGGGTTGTGAACGCCGTTGAGCCGGTAGTTCCCCATTACTTGCGATGGTCTGAGCAACCTATTATGTAGAGTCCAGAGGATCACCCGCCCCAGGTTGATAATCCGGGTCACTTGGCCTTGGTGGTGGCGCCTTAAGTTGGTGGATACAAATTCACTAAGGTACTCATGGATGGGGGTAGCAGTATTAATATCCTTTACTATGATACTTTCTGTCGCATGGGGTTGACTGACAAAAGTCTTAAGCCGTCCAATACTGTTTTCCATGGAGTGGTGCCTGGTAAGTCGGCGTCCCTGTAGGCAAGATTGATCTGGAAGTAGCCTTTGAGGATGAACATGATTCCAGGGATAAGAGGCTAACTTTTGAAGTGGTCAAGATTACAAGCCCATATCATGCTCTGTTTGGATGGACGGCTTATGCCAAGTTCATGGCACAACCTTGTTATGTTTATATGCAGCTCAAGATGCCGGGTTACAAGGGGACCATCATGCTACATCTTGAGCTTGCGTTGGTTTTCCTTGAAGAGGAAAGGGTGATGCAGCAATAGTAGCATAAGTATTTCCCTCAGTTTTTGAGAACCAAGGTATCAATCCAGTAGGAGGCTCCTCAAAAGTCCCACGCACCTACACAAACAAACAAAGAACTCGCAACCAACGCAATAAAGGGGTTGTCTATCCCTTCACGGCCACTTGCGAAAGTGAGATCTGATAGATATAGTATAATAAGATAAATATATTTCTGGTATTTTTAATGTAGATTGGAAAAGTAAAGATGCAAATAAAAGTAGACTGAAAACTTATATGATAAAAGATAGACCCGGGGGCCATACATTTCACTAGTAGCTTCTCTCAAGATAGCATAAGTATTACAGTGCGTGAACAAATTACTGTCGAGCAATTGATAGAAAAGCGAATAATTATGAGATTATCTAGGCATGATCATCTATATAGGCATCACGTCCGTGACAAGTAGACCGACTCCTGCCTGCATCTACTACTATTACTCCACACATCGACCGCTATCCAGCATGCATCTAGGATATTAAGTTCATAAGAACAGAGTAATGCATTAAGAAAGATGACATGATGTAGAGGGATAAACTCATGCAATATGATATAAACCCCATCTTTTTATCCTCGATGGCAACAATACAATACGTGCCTTGCTGCCCCTGCTGTCACTGGGAAAGGACACCGCAAGATTGAACCCAAAGCTAAGCACTTCTCCCATTGCAAGAAAGATCAATCTAGTAGGCCAAACCAAACTGATAATTCGAAGAGACTTGCAAAGATAACTTAATCACACATAAAAGAATTCAGAGGAGATTCAAATATTTCTCATAGATAAACTTGATCATAAACTCACAGTTCATCGGATCTCGACAAACACACCGCAAAAAGAGTTACGTCGAATAGATCTCCAAGAAGATCGAGGAGAACATGGTATTGAGATCCAAAAAGAGAGAAGAAGCCATCTAGCTAATAACTATGGACCTGAAGGTCTGTGGTAAACTACTCACAACTCATCGGAGGGGCTATGGTGTTTATGTAGAAGCCTTCCATGGTCGATTCCCCCTCCGGTGGAGCACCGTCGAAGGCTCCAAGATGGGATCTCGCGGATACAGAAGGTTATGGAGGTGGAACTAGGTTTTCGTGGCTTGTTCTGATGTTCTCAGGGTACGTGGGTATATATAGGAGGAAGAAGTAGGTCGGTGGCCGCCCGAGGGGCCCACGAGATAGGGGACGTGCCCTGTAGGGGTGGGCGCGCCCTCCACCCTCGTGGCCGCCTCGACTGCTTCTTGACTTGCACTCCAAGTCCTTTGGATCACATTCGTTCCAAAAATCACGCTCCTGAAGGTTCCATTGCATTTGGACTCCGTTTGATATTCCTTTTCTTCAAAATACTGAAATAGGCAAAAAAAAAACAGCAATACGGGTTAGGCCTCCGGTTAGTAGGTTAGTCTCAAAAATGATATAAATGTGTAAAGCCCATAAACATCCAAAACAGGTAATATAATAGCATGGAACAATAAAAAATTATAGATACGTTGGTGACGTATCAAGCATCCCCAAGCTTAATTCCTGCTCGACCTTGAGTAGGTAAATGATAAAAACAGAATTTTTGTGTGAAATGCTACCTAGCATAATTCTCAATGTAATTTTCTTTATTGTGGCATGAATGTTCAGATCCAAATGATTCAAAATAAAAGTTCATTTTGACATAAGAAATAGTAATACTTCAAGCATGCTAATCAAAGCAATCATGTCTTCTCAAAATAACATGGCTAAAGAAAGTTATGCCTACAAAATCATATATTCTGGCTGTGCTCTATCTTCATCACACAAAGTATTTAATCATGCACAACCCCAATGACAAGCCAAGCAATTGTTTCATACTTTAGTAATCTCAAACTTTTTCAACTTTCACGCAATACATGAGCATGAGCCATGGACATAACACTATATGTGGAATAGAATGGTGGTTGTGGAGAAGATAAAAAGGAGAAGATAGTCTCACATCAACTAGGCGTATCAACGGGCTATGGAGATGCCCATTAATAGATATCAATGTGAGTGAGTAGGGATTGCCATGCAATGGATGCGCTAGGCCTATAAATGTATGAAAGCTCAACAAAAGAAACTAAGTGGGTGTGCATCCAACTCGCTTGCTCATGAAGACCTAGGGCATTTTGAGGAAGCCCATCATCGGAATATACAAGCCAAGTTCTATAATGAAATATTCCCACTAGTATATGAAAGTGACAACATAGGAGACTCTTCTATCATGAAGATCATGGTGCTACTTTGAAGCACAAGTGTGGTAAAAGGATAGTTGCATTGTCCCTCCTCTCTTTTTCTCTCATTTTTTTCTTTTCTCTTTTTTTCTTTTTTTTCTTTTCTCTTTTTTTTCTTTGGCATTCCTTTTTTTCTTTTTGGCCTTTCTTTAGTCCGAAGTCTCATCCCGACTTGTGGGGGAATCATAGTCTCCATCATCCTTTTCTCACTGGGACAATGCTCTAATAATGAAGATCATCACACTTTTATTTACTTACAACTCAAGAATTACAACTCAATACTTAGAACAAGATATGATTCTACATGAATGCCTCCGGCGGTGTACCGGGATATGCAATGAATCAAGAGCGACATGTATGAAAATTATGAAGGTGTCCTAGCCACAAATACGATTTCAACTACATGATCATGCAAAGAGCAATATGACAATGATGATGCGTGTCATATAAATGGAACGGTGGAAAGTTGCATGGCAATATATCTAGGAATGGCTATAGAAATGCCATAATAGGTAGGTATGGTGGCTGTTTTGAAGAAGGTAAATGGTGGGTGTAAGGTACCGGTGAAAGTTGCACGGCACAAGAGAGGCTAGCAATGCTGGAAGGGTGAGAGTGCGTATAATCCATGGACTCAACATTAGTCAAAAGAACTCATATATTTATTGCAAAAATCTACAAGTCATCAAAAACAAAGTATTACGTGCATGCTCCTAGGGGGATAGATTGGTAGGAAAAGACCATCGCTCGTCCCCGACCGCCACTCATAAGGAAGACAATCAATAAATAAAATTGTGCTCCAACTTCATCAAAAAGCGGTTCACCATACGTGCATGCTACGGGAATCACAAACTTCAACACAAGCATTCTTTAAATTCATAATCACCCAACTAGCATGACTTTAATATCACTACCTCCATATCTTAAAACAAATATCAAGTATCAAATTGATCATAGCATGCAATTCACTTTCTATGATAGTTTTTATTATACCCAACTTGGATGCCTACCATTCTAGGACCAATTCTATAACCATAGCAAATACCATGATGTTCTAAGAGACTCTCAAAATAATATAAGTGAAGCATGAGAGATCAACAATTTCTTCAAAATTAAGCCATTGCCGTGCTCTAAAAGATATAAGTGAAGCACTAGAGCAAAAACTATCTAGCTCAAAAGATATAAGTGAAGCACATAGAGTATTCTAATAAATTCTAATCAAGTGGCCTTCTTCCCAAAAGGTCTGTACAGCAAGGATGATTGTGGAAAACTAAAAAGCAAATACTAATATCATACAAGACGCTCCAAGCAAAACACATATCATGTGGCGAATAAAAATATAGCTCCAAGTAAAGTTACCGATAAACGAAGACGAAAGAGGGGATGCCTTCCGGGGGCATCCCCAAGCTTAGGCTTTTGGATATTCTTGAATATCTTGGGGTGCCATGGGCATCCCCAAGCTTAGGTTCTTGCCACTCCTTATTCCATAATCCATCAAATCTTTACCCAAACTTGAAAACTTCACAACACAAAACTCAATAGGAAATCTCATAAGCTCCATTAGTGAAAGAAAGCAAAACCACCACATAAGGTACTGCAATGAACACATTCTTTATTATATTGTTGTTAAACCTATTGTATTTCAAGTTGTCTATGGTTCATACCACTTAATACTAGCCATAGATGCATCAAAATAAGCAAACAACACACGAAAAACAGAATTTGTCAAAAACAGAACAAACTGTAGCAATCTGTAACCCACGAATACTTTTGGAACTCTAAAAATCATACCAAAATAGGAACTCCTAGGAAATTTGTCTATTGATCTACATCAAAATGAATCAACACAAAAGCACGTTTCTGTGATTTAACAAAACTAATTTTGTGCGTGCAAAGTTTCTGTTTTTCAGCAGAATCAAATCAACTATCACCATAGGTTATCCTATAGGTTCTACTTGGCACAAACACTAATTAAAACTTAAAAACTCATCTAAACAGAAGGTAGATGCAAAATTTATTACTAAACAGAAACAAAAACAAAAAACACAAATAAAATTGGGTTGCCTCCCAACTAGCGCTAACGCCCCTAGCTAGGCATAAAAGTGAGGATAGATCTAAGTAGTGTCATCTTTGATTTTCAATTTCTTAGTGGAATCATGCTCGAATCCGGGAGGTTCTTTACGTTTCCCTTCATATTCGGAAATTTTAAGATCTAAAGCATCCAACCGCTTATTGCAAAGGGTAATCAACATATTCATGCGGTGGAGATGTCCACTAATACTGACTTCTGTAAAAAATTTGTTACTTCGCAAATCTTTCCGAAAACTTGTCTCTCTACTTGGGTAGGTTGTGCTCCCCCTTTTTGAGATAGTGTATCCACTATTCCCTCTATTATTCCATGCACAAAATTGGGGTCAATTTCGATAAAATTACCCTTGGCACTACAATCCAAGAGTTGTGTGTGGGACATATCTAGTCCAATATAAAAATTGTGAAGTAAAATCCTGAAATTTACCTCTAAGGTGCAATTACAATAAGACTCTATCATCCTATACTAAGCATATTTTAAATTTTCTCCTTGCCTTTGCTTGAAGTGGAGAACTTCAAACTCGAGGGATAAAGGAGCGGACAAAGGACTAGCCATAATGACAAGGTAAACGAGCTAACACATGAGAAAATAGAAAAAGGCAAGCAAAAGAGAGAGGAGATTGGAAAAGAGAGGGTGAATAAAACGGCAAGGGTGAAGTGGGGGAGAGGAAAACAAGAGGCAAATGGCAAATAATGTAAATGCGAGGGAGATGAGTTTGTGATGGGTACTTGGTATGTCTTGACTTGAGCGAAGACCTCCCCGGCAACGGCGCCAGAAATCCTTCTTGCTACGTCTTGAGCTTGCGTTGGTTTTCCTTGAAGAGGAAAGGGTGATGCAGCAATAGTAGTGTAAGTATTTCCCTCAGTTTTTGAGAACAAAGGTATCAATCCAGTAGGAGGCTCCTCAAAAGTCCCACACACCTACACAAACAAACAAATAACTCGCAACCAACGCAATAAAGGGATTGTCAATCCCTTCACGGCCACTTGCGAAAGTGAGATCTGATAGAGATAGTATAATAAGATAAATGTATTTTTGGTATTTTTTAATATAGATTGGAAAAGTAAAGATGCAAATAGAAGTAGATTGAAAACTTATATGATAAAAGATAGACCCGGGGGCCATAGGTTTCACTAGTGGCTTCTCTCAAGATAGCATAAGTATTATGATGGGTGAACAAATTACTGTCGAGCAATTGATAGAAAAGCGAATAATTATGAGATTATCTAGGCATGATCATCTATATAGGCATCACGTCCGTGACAAGTAGACCGACTCCTGCCTGCATCTACTACTATTACTCCACACATCGACTGCTATCCAGTATGCATCTAGGGTATTAAGTTCATAAGAACAGCGTAATGCATTAAGAAAGATGACATGATGTAGAGGGATAAACTCATGCAATATGATATAAACCCCATCTTTTTATCCTCGATGGCAACAATACAATACGTGCCTTGCTGCCCCTACTGTCACTGGGAAAGGACACCGCAAGATTGAACCCAAAGCTAAGCACTTCTCCCATTGCAAGAAAGATCAATCTAGTAGGCCAAACCAAACTGATAATTCGAAGAGACTTGCAAAGATAACTTAATCACACATAAAAGAATTCAGAGGAGATTCAAATATTTCTCATAGATAAACTTGATCATAAACCCACAATTCATCGGATCTCGACAAACACACCGCAAAAAGAGTTACATCAAATAGATCTCCAAGAAGATCGAGGAGAACATGGTATTGAGATCCAAAAAGAGAGAAGAAGCCATCTAGCTAATAACTATGGACCTGAAGGTCTGTGGTAAACTACTCAAAACTCATCGGAGGGGCTATGGTGTTGATGTAGAAGCCCTCCATGGTCTATTCCCCATCCGGCGGAGCGCCAGCGAAGGCTCCGGATGGGATCTCGCAGATACAGAAGGTTACGGGAACTAGGTTTTCGTGGCTTGTTCTGATGTTCTTGGGGTACGTGGGTATATATAGGTGGAAAAAGTAGGCCGGTGGCCGCCCAAGGGGCCCATGAGATAGGGGGCGCGCCTTGTAGGGGTTGGCACGCCCTACACCCTCGTGGCTGCCTCAGCTACTTCTTGACTTGCACTCCAAGTCCTCTGGATCAGTTCATTCCAAAAATCACGCTCCTGAAGGTTTCATTGCATTTAGACTCCGTTTGATATTCCTTTTCTTCGAAATACTGAAATAGGCAAAAAAACAGCAATACCTGCTGGGACTCCGGTTAGTAGGTTAGTCCCAAAAATGATATAAATGTGTAAAGTAAAGCCCATAAACATCCAAAACAGGTAATATAATAGCATGGAACAATCAAAAATTATAGATACGTTGAAGACGTATCACATCACAGTGCATGGAAGCCGGAAAATAGCTTTGGTGTGTGAAGAAGGTGACGCTGCTCATGCTGAATCTGTCTGTGGAACAAAGGAATTGAAGTTCTACAAAGACAATGTTGATCCGGCGGATACGACGTCTTTGAAAAAGCCAACTATAGTGCATGATCCAGTATTGAAGTTTAAGTCGGCCGATGACACTAAGCTAGTTGGCTTTGTTCCTGGCGATTCATCCAAGCAGTTCAATATCAGTGCTAACCTAGATCCAAAATAAGAAAGCGCGCTCATCGAGTTCATCCATGAGAACCGGGACATCTTTGCATGAAAACCTTCTGATATGCCAGGTGTACCGAGAGTACTCGTTGAGCACACTCATAATATTGATCCAAAGTTTAAGCCGGTCAACCAATTCCTTCGTCGCTTTAATGAGGAGAGGCGTAAGGCCATTGGTGAATAAGTGGCCTGGCTCTTGGCAGCTGGGTTCATTATTGAAGTCTTTCATCCTGAGTGGTTGGCTAATCAGGTGCTGGTACTTAAGAAGAATGGCACTTGGCGTATGTGTGTGGACTACACGGACTTGAACAAGGCCTATCCGGCTGATCCTTTTTCTCTCCCTCGTATTGATCAAATCATTGAAGCTATGACAGGTTGTGAGCATTTGAGTTTTTTGGATCTTACTCTGGTTATCATCAGATCAAGATGGCAGTTAAAGACCAGGAGAAGATAGCTTTTATCACTCCCTTTGGAGCCTTCTGCTATGTGCCTATGCCTTTTGGGCTCAAGAGTGCCCAGGCGACTTACCAGCGATTTGTGCAGAATTGCCTTCATAGTCAGATTGAGCGCAATGTTCATGCTTATGTGGATGATATTGTGGTGAAATCCAGAGAGAAGAAAACTTTGGTAGATGGTTTGAAGGAGACCTTCAACAGTCTCCGGGTCTACAAGATGATGCTTAACCTGGCCAACTGCATTTTTGGTGTGCCAGAAGGCAAGCTCTTGGGTTTTCTGGTTTCTAACAGAGGCATTGAAGCTAACCCGGAGAAGATCAAGGCCATTACCTCCCTAGCGAAGCCGGAGTGTGCCAATGATATTCAACGTCTGGCGGGTCGTATTGTTGCCTTAAGCCAGTTCATAAGCCGGTTGGGTGAGAAGGCTATACCACTGTACCAGATGATGAAGAAAACAAATCACTTTGTCTGGAGTGATGCTGCTAATGACATGTTTGAAGCTTTGAAGAAACAACTAGCTGAGCCACTAGTCCTTGCTGCTCCTATTGATAAGGAGCCATTGTTATTATATGTGGCTGCTAATACCCGGTCTATCAATGTAGCTATTGTGGTGGAACGAAAGGAAGCAGCCAAGGAATATCCGGTTCAACAGCCGGTTTACTATATCAGTGAAGTGCTTATTGAGTCCAAGCAAAGGTATCCGCACTGGCAGAAGCTCATATATATATGGGGTGTTCATGGCTAGTAGGAAGCTTAAGCAATATTTTTTGGGTCATCCCATCACTTTGGTTAGTTCTGCTCCCTTAGGGGATATTATTCAAAACAGAGAAGCCACAGGTCGGGTAGCCAAGTGGGCCATTGAGCTTGGACCTCATGGTTTGAAGTATATGCCTCGCACGGCCATGAAGTCTCAAGCACTTGTGGATTTCATCAAAGAGTGGACTAAGCTACAGATGCCTGAAGAGAAGCCAGATAACACATATTGGACTATTCACTTTGATGGGTCCAGGCAATTGGAGGGCTCGGGGGCTGGACTTGTCTTAGCTTCCCCTCGAGGTGACAAGTTTTGTTATGTCTTAAGGTTGATGTTTTCCTGTACTAACAATGCAGCTGGGTAAGAAGCCTTGCTCCATGGTCTTCGGATGGCTAAGGAGATGAATTTAAGCCGGGTGAAATATTTCAGCGACTCAGATGTGGCACCCCGGCTCAGAGCGACCGGTTTACCTTGCATTGCCAGCCCAGAGACCTTGTCTTCTGGCAACACACAACAACATGGTACAAAAACGAACCACTTTATACATGCTAGCGGAACATAGTTCATAATACAATGGTTAGCGAGACCAGGCGGCACACACGGTGCGGCTGAACAATATGTACATTATTTAGTGAACATAAAGGGGGGCTCGATCATGACAACTACTCGGCAGCGGAACCATGACGTAGTGGGACTCCATAGCACAAGGACACCAACGTGGACATGGTCTAGACTCGGACAGCACTCCTTTCCAACGGGACTTTCCTGAAATCTGGCATGACACGCCAGGTTAGTACATTGAATGTACTTGCAAGCTCACAATAAACATAAACATGATGACAGACAATATTATGATATTTATCCAATTAATCAACAATGCAACCATATATCCAACATGTTGTGACCATGCTCAATAGGTACTCATTCTCACGACTTGCTTACCAGATGTGACCAATAAACATGATATTACCAAAACATACTTGTGATCCTTACGGCGATCACCACCCGACCATCTCATGGCCCGTGATCCTTACGGCGATCACAACCCGACCAACTGGTGGCCCGTGATCCTTACGGCGATCACAACCCTACAACTCATGTCCAACTCAACATGATGACCTCACTGCCATCCATAGTGCAATTTAGTGTGCATATTTATTAATTGTTGACCCATGGTGTACCTTACTTTCGAGCATGTCCATAACCGTGGACTCGGCAATTGATAGATTAAAAACACTCTAAAGAGGTTAGTACACTATACCCACATTACGGAACCCATGGCCTCGCACTCCCATTCGGGTGGACCAACAGCGTTCCGACGAAACCATTTCACTGTCATGACACTCTCCCGGCCCTTCCGACTCGGAACCCACCGGGCTAGTCCTGGGTGGCCCCATGTCTACCTCCAGACACCTCGACCACCATCATGGCCACAATCCACTCTGGGATCCGGTATCAAAGTTAACTTAACAACGGGCTCACAAGGTTATGCTTGCCTACCGGGCCAGGGTACATCACGCCCATAACCTTCCCTAAATTGAGGCACCGACCAGAGGCACGACAATGAAACGCATTAAGGCCGTCCCATACCGGCAAATGGGTTGCACTGGTAAAGACTCGTTTCAGTGGCACCACGACCCGGTCAACAACATGTTCAAGTTGAATTATTAATCAGGTTCAACTTAATGTGAAAAAAAATAACCGATGTCATACTACCATACTATGCATCACTTAACATATGCATCACATAACCGTGCAAAGACTGCACCAACCATGCTCCTACAGAGCTATCATAAACTCATGCTACTATTCTGGTTAAAACCTCTCTTTACTTATACCAGAACCATTTCTAGCATTATCATCATTATACCTCATGCAAAAATAATATTTAAATTACTCATCAAACTCTATGACCATATTATTTATTTATCACTTGCAACTAAGTTCTCCTTATCTTGCCAACCATATTTACTTCAAACATTCTGAAATTCAAGTATTTTAACATAACAAGCATATAACAGGATATGTTTATTATATAACTAATTTAAATGCATCAATAATCATAGGTTCAAGTATGAAAATCATAAATATTGAAGTGGCACCATAAAAATGTTACTGTGGCTTGCCTTAGCACTGATGAGATTCACAAAGCTCCTGGTGATCCTCAAGACAAGCTGGTTCTTCTGAAAATATTCAAAAACCACAAAAGAAAAATATCAAGAAACCTTCTGAAAATTTCCAGAAAATCTAGACAGCTAGGAAAAATCCCATCTTTTGGGTGTTGTTAGATTTTTGGACACAGAACACGATGCAAAAAGAATCACTGCATTTGGACTTGTAGAATAAAAGTTATGGCCATTTGAAGTCTCCTAGAATTTAAATGAATTTGAAAAAGAAAAACAGAGGGGGGGGGTGACGTCGAAGGCGTATTCTCCCGGGGCGCCACCACTCATACAGCTTCGCGCGCATAGTGAGTGGCTAACTAGCGGGCCCCGCTAGTCAGGCCGGAGGGAGGGGAGGGGGAAATAAAGGGGAACGACGATTCACCAGAGCTCACGCCGGCGATGAGA
Organism: Triticum aestivum; assembly: GCF_018294505.1. NCBI lineage: Eukaryota > Viridiplantae > Streptophyta > Magnoliopsida > Poales > Poaceae > Triticum > Triticum aestivum. Next base: position 432,630,507 of record NC_057795.1, on the reverse strand, counting down.
CTTCTTGGAGGCCAACGAGAGGGAGGGATCGACAGAGAAGGCTATTGCGCACCTGCCCGTACCCGTAGCGTGGCTAATGGTGACCTGACAGCGTCGGATTTGTGCTCTCTAGCAGTGACAGAGGGCGGAGGTTGCCGGAGTTGAAGAAGACGGCGGCTTGGGGCGGCTCCAGGGGCTCTAGCTAGGCGCGTTGGCTTCACGGAGGAGAGGCGGAGGCCCTGGCGGGGTCGCCTTGGCTTGGGAGAGGCCGGAGCTGCGGCAATGATCCAGAGGGGATCGCCGGTGAGCTCGGCTCGGGGACGGCAGCCCGCGGCCTACCCGGCCGGGCTGCGACTTCTAGTGGCTCTAGGAGGCAGTGGGGGTGAGTTGCGATGCTCCAGGAGGCTACGGAGGGGGGGGGGGTTATAGGCGGGGCGGCGAGAAGGGCTCGGGCTCCGCCAGAGGACACCTCTCCCCAGCGCCCGGTGACGAACGGTGCGAGAGGGCGATGGAGAAGGCGACGGAGGTCACGCAGCAACTGTACACGGGCACGGACGAGCACTAGAACGAGGGGAAAAGAGACGAACATAGTGCGCGTGCACTGTGCCATTGGCCGGACCGTGCTCGTGCTCGCTACGGCGAACTCCGGCATCGGCGAGCGGCAGGCTGGAGTTATGGGTGTGGAGACGAGGATGGTGGCGAGGGGGACACGCTCTGGCCGGCCGAGCAGCGAGCACGCGCTCCACAGAGGCGCTGGCGACGCGCAGAGCGCGTGTTTGGCATGCCAGCACGCTCGGACGAACGCGGTCACCGCGTTGACCGTGACATCAGGCCACCTACACACTAACAAGGATGTCTGGCGTGTAGTCCTTAGTAAACTTAGGTGTTACCATGGCTCGGTTTGGTTCCAGGTGCAGTAGAAGTAAAATGGTGATGAGGTTAAGTTACTGGGTAGAAACTTTGGGGAGTTACTGTGGTCAAACCAGAGGGATTCAAGGGCTGAGCTTTGGGGTTTTACTGACTCTTACTAAGGTAAATAAGCTCAGGGAAAACCAGCTACATTGGAGCTAGTAAAAAGGTAGTTGCTGTAGAAACTACCATTTGAGCCCAAAAGTGATTTTATTTTCTGTAGCCAAAATACTCCAAAGAGTGGTGAAATATTTTTGCTCAGAAATGTGCCCTAGGGTCCAAAGAATATTTGGGATTTTTCTCAGGATTTTTGGGGCAACAGAAATGATGGTTGCTTTGGAGGTCAAAGAGTTTAGCTAGGGTTTTGGAGGCAAAAATGAATATTTTTCATTTAAGAAAAATATTCCAAGCAATATTGTTGGGTTGGCCAGGGGTGAAATGATGGATTTGAGGAGGAGAGGGAACACTTGGGTGAAAATCAAGGGATACCCAAGTGGTCAAGTCCAAATGGAATGATTCAAAACTCCAAATCCAAAATCAACTCAGCTGAAAATCAAGCAAAGAAAAGAGGGCAAAAACCAGGCTGTGACAAACCTCCCCCACTTAGAATGAATCTCGTCCTCGAGATTCGGTTGCTTGGGAAAACCATTCTGGATAACATGCCCTTAGAAATTCTTCTGATTCCCAGGTTGATTCTGACTCGGTATGATGCATCCATTGAACCTTGTAAAACTTTCGTGACTTACTGCGAGTGACCCTTTCCATCTGATCCAAAATTTTCACTGGCCTCTCTTCGTAGGTCAAGTCCTTTGCCAGTTCTATCTCTGCCAAATCGGTCTTTTTCTCGGGTGGTGAGATGCACCGTCGCAGTTGTGAAAGGTGGAACACGTTGTGCATGTCTGACAGTTCCGGAGGCAGCTCCAACTGATATGCCACAGCACCTACTCGTGTCATGACGGGAAATGGACCAATAAACCTGGGTGCCAATTTTCCACGGGTTTGGAACCTTTTTATTCCCTTCATGGGTGTGACTCGAAGGTAGACATGTTCTCCGGGTTCAAAACTGATCTGCCGGTGCTTTGCATCGTAATAACTTTTCTGTCGCGATTTGGCCAGTTGTAATCTGTCTCGGATCTCCTTGACTTGTTTTTCGGCTTCCAGCATGAGATCTGTTCCGAAAATACAGCTATCTCTAGTTTGAGACCAATTTAATGGAGTGCGGCACTTACGACCATACAAAGCTTCATAAGGTGACATCTTTAAACTGGTCTGGAACCCATTGTTATACGAGAACTCGGCATATGGCAAGCAATCTTCCCATTGTGGTCCTTGGGCTAAAACACAGGCTCGGAGCATATCTTCGAGTATCTGATTTACTCTTTCCATTTGCCCATCCGTCTGAGGATGATAAGCGGTGATGTATTTTAATTCCGTTCCAAGAGCTTGATGGAGACGGGTCCAGAACGCAGAGGCCAAAAGTGAACCTCGGTTAGTAGTGATGGTTCGGGGAACTCCATGTAAAGTGACAATCCTAGATACATACAGTCGGGCAAGCTCATCTGCTCGGTATGAGGTTTTGACTGGGAGGAAGTGGGCCACCTTGGTTAATGTGTCCACTATGACCCAGATTGCATTATTGCCTCGTCGGGTCCTGGGTAATCCTGTGATGAAATCCATACGGACATCATCCCATTTCCATTGTGACACGGGTAGTGGTTGGAGAAGTCTGGCTGGTTTCTGATATTCCGCCTTAACTTTGTTGCATATGTCGCAACAGGCCATGAAATAAGCAATGTCTTTCTTCATTCCATCCCACCAGAATATTTGTCGAAGGTCTTCATACATTTTTGTGCCTCCAGGGTGGATTGAATACGAGGATTCGTGGGCTTCTGACAAAATTTTCTGCTTTAGACCAGCTTGATTAGGCACACAAATCCTTCCCCTGAATCGGAGGGTACCGCACTAATCCTTCAAGAAATCGGATGACTTGATGCGTTTCTACAGATCGGCATCGCCTGGCTGGGCCTTGCGGATTTCTTACTCAAGAGTAGGGGTAACCGTCAGAATATTGGCAAGGCCAGCCTCAACTATGACCAGGTTGAGATGAGCAATTTCTTCTTTAAGTTCGGAAGGCAGAGATTCCAACATAACGTTTAAACTGACGGGCTTTCGACTGAGTGCATCGGCAACCATGTTGGCCTTACCCGGATGATAATTTATGCCAAGATCATAATCCTTGACCAACTCCAGCCATCTTCGCAGACCGAGATTTAAATCCGGGTGAGTAAATATGTATTTGAGACTTTTGTGATCGGTAAAAATTTGGCACCTTTTTCCAATGAGGCAGTGTCTCCAAATTTTTAAAGCATGAACTACCGCGGCCAATTCCAAATCATGAGTGGGGTAATTTCCTTCATGTGGTCGTAGCTGCCATGAGGCGTAAGCTACTACCTTGCCATCTTGCATAAGCACGCACCCAAGTCCTTGTTGGGAAGCGTCGCAATATACGTCAAAGCTGCGGTAGATATCTGGAAGTGTTAATACTGGCGTAGTTGTTAAGCGCTTCTTTAACTCGGTGAAACTTTTCTCACAGTCTGACGTCCATTCAAACTTCTTATCGTTTTTAAGCAACTCAGTCATGGGCTTATCAATCTTGGAGAACCCTTCAATGAAACGACCTTTATGCTCTTCTTCACTTCTTGAGTAAATAAGTATATCATCGATAAAGACGACCACAAACTTATCAAGGAAATCCATGAATACTTTGTTCATCATGTGCATGATGAAGGCGGGGGCGTTGGTGAGGCCGAAGGACATGACGGTATATTCATAAAGACCGTAGCGAGTGGTGAACGCAGTCTTGGGAATATCCTCCTTTTTAATTTTGAGCTGGTAATATCCAGTCCGCAAATCAATCTTTGAGAATACCTTGGCTCCACTAAGCTGATCAACCAAATCATCAATTCTTGGCAGAGGGTATTTGTTGTTGATCGTGACATCATTTAACTATCAGTAGTCCACACACATACGAAGGCTGCCATCTTTCTTGTCCACAAAAATAGCGGGTGATCCACATGGCGAGGAACTGGGGCGGATATATCCTTTTTGGAGCATTTCATCAAGCTATTTATTTAGCTCTACCAATTCGGATGATGGCATTCGATAATATTTCTTGTATATTGGTGTGGTTCCGGGCACAAGTTCTATTGCAAACTCAAGCTCTCGGTCATGTGGCATGCCTGGAAGTTCTTCTGGGAATACATCGGGAAACTCACTGACCACCGGAATTAATTCCATTTCTGCTATTGCTGTAAAAACCATTTCCTTGGAAGGTATGCTTCTACGAGCAATAAACTTGGTAGCTTGTCCATCTTGTCCGGTCAAGTTGACTTCTCGGGTCGCACAATTTATGCATACTTGGTACTGAGTCAGCCAATTCATACCCAAGATAACATCCAATTTATCAGACTCAATGAGTATCAAAGACGTCGGGAAACGGATTTCGTTGATACTGACTTCCAGATTGCGGCAGACAAGATTGCTTTGAATAATAGATCCCAGGATTTGTACCAGCATATTCTTTCCCAAAAGTGAACAAAGAAATTTGTTTTGGGCAACAAAACTCCGAGAAATAAAAGAGTGGGAAGCCCCAGAGTCAAATAAAATTACTGCAGGTATGTTATTAACAGGGAACATACCAATGACGACTTCGGGATTTTCTTGGGCTTCGTCGGCTGAAATATGATGAACGTATCCCGTGACGTCGTGTTGACTTGGACCGGCTTCCAAATAATGGATTTGAGGCTTGAACGTAGCATTGGTCCGGTTGTTCTTGGGACACTGTTTGGCATAATGTCCGGTTTGTTCGCAACTATAACAGGAATTGTTGCGCAGGTGATTCTCCATAACTGGGTTGAGCACATCATTCTTCACTTGGGTGGTGGTCTTGTTAACATTTTGTTGCCAACTAGGCTGGTACGCCACCGGAGTTGGCTGCCAGGTACGAACCTTCTGCACCGGTTGCATTTCCTTCTTGGGCTCAAACTTGCGTTTGTGATCGTTATGGGCAGACTTATTATCTGACACGAGCTTGTGTTCCCTTTCAGCAATGAAAGCCTTGTTCACCAGGGTTTGGAAATCTGGAAAATCGAACACACTGAGAGCACAGCGAAGTTGCGGGTTTAATCCCCCAAGAAATCGGTCCATCTTCCTTTCTTAAGTGGCCACGTCATACTGAGAGTAACGTGACAGGTGATTGAATTTTTGTAAATATTCTCCCACTGACTGACTTCCTTGGAGGATCGCGAGAAATTCACGCTGCTTAGTCTTCATAATTCCCGTAGGGATGTGATATTTCCGGAATTGCTCCTTGAATCTTGACCAGGTAATTGCTTCATTCTCAGTCCCTATGGCTTTCTCACTTTCCCACCATATGCCAGCAGCGCCTTCCAGATAATGTGTTGCAAATGGAACTTTATCCTCTTCATCAGTTCGAGCAACCTCAAGTTTTTTTTCCATAGTTCTTAACCAATCATCTGCATCCAAGGGATCAACGGCCTGACTGAAACTGGGAGGCTTAGTCCTTTGAAAATCAGATAGCTTGGAGTGAGAGGCAGGATGATTTCCATTCTGTCCAACCATTGCTTGAATACTTCTGAATATTTCCACTAGATCATTGTTTCGTCGTTCCTCGAACATACGCATAATTTGCTTGGTGGAGGGCGGATTTGGCAATGGAGGCGGTGGTGGACCGTACGGCTCGGGTGATTTTCCTGCCTGTCGTGCGGAACACCAAACAGGAGAACCCTCGCGAACGTTGCTACTGCAGCCTCCCCGCGTCATCCTAATATGATTTTTCCCAAGTCAACGCAACCGAGATGAGAAGCATTCAACAAAAAATTGGGGAGAAGCCAACGACAAAACCAAGCGAAACCGAAAAGACGAAGAAAATACGGCGAATAAAATAAAGTCTAACATAATTATACATAGACTCATACATGAAAGATAACAACATGCCAGGTCCAACTACTCTCATACAAGAAACGAAACATCATGACTCGTACGACTACATCCATACTCCATCCCGATGACTGAGAATACTCGAAAGCTCTACTGCTCGGCTGGCGCCGCGGGGTCCTCTCCTGAAGCGGACTCGGATCCAGAACTGACGGGGTTAATGGAGACCTTCGGGTTAAAGGTGACACGATGACGCTGCCTCGAGGGCTCTCCCTCTGGGGCAGGTGGAGGGTGGATCATCGGGGCTGCAGGAGTGGCGAGAAGTGAAACCCACTCGGCAGGAGCACTAAGTGGACTCACAGTTGCAGTGCCCGAGCTACTCGGGGGAGTAACCAGAGAAACTGGGGATCTAGAACTGGCAGGAACGTAGGGAATAAATCCCACAGATGGAGAAGTAGTGGTTGAGCAAGCATAGACTAAAGTAGAGGCTAAAGCAGTACGGGCACGACTTAGCTCACGAGCCAGCTCGTAGATCAGAAGATAGCTAGCAGTGATGTAGCGAGAAAGGTGGCTAGCTACACTATCAGACTCGGATCAATGACAGGGAAACGAACACGACCATTATCATGGAGAGATGGGTAGTAATGGAAACCTGGGTGATTCTGCATCCGGACCTCGTTGTAGCGGAGCTCAACAAGTACCTCAAATGCAGCAAACTGGACAGCTTGAGAAGCGGAAGAAGCGTAGCCGCTACGAGAGGTACGAGTGTAAGAACCGAAATCGGAACTGGTGCACAGAGTAACCATGGTGTGATACTCATACACTGAGTCAGCTAGGCGCTCCTGGTACACACGATAGACTGGATCGTCTTCGTGAGGGTACAGCCGACGCCACACATTACGAAGGAGATGCAGCGACGTGTACGGCATCAGCTGCAACTGGCACGGATACAACACCGGAGCCATCTACACTCACAACCATTAGCAGGTTAGCATAGAAAAATATAATCAGTGAAAGCAATGCAACAACCAACTACAATCATTACCGACACTCCGCTACAACTCGTATCTAGCGTCCAGTTAACTCGGCTTAGTCTAGCGTGGCCTACAGTCAGCGCGGCTCTGATACCAAGCGTTGTGGCACCCCGGCTCAGAGCGACCAGTTTACCTTGGATTGCCAGCCCAGAGACCTTGTCTTCTGGCAACACACAACAACATGGTATAGAAAACAACCGCTTTATTCATGCTAGCGGAACATAGTTCATATTACAACAGTTAGCGAGGCTAGGCGGCACACACGGTGCAGCTGAACAATATGTGCATTATTTAGTGAACATAAAGGGGGCCTCAATCAGGACAACTACTCGGCAGCGGAACAACGACGTAGCGTGACTCCATAGCACAAGGACACCGACGTGGACACGGTCTAGACTCGGACAGCACTCCTTTCCAACGGGACTTTCCTGAAAACTGGCATGACACGGCATGTCAGTACATTGAATGTACATGCAAGCTCACAATAAACATAAACATGATGACAAACAATATTATGATATTTATCCAATTAATCAACAATGCAACTATATATCCAACATGTTGTGAGCATGCTCAACAAGTACTCATTCTCCCGACTTGCTTACCAGATGTGAACAATAAACATGATATTACCAAAACATACTCATGATCCTTACGGCGATCACCACCCGACCATCTCATGGCCCGTGATCCTTACGGCGATCACAACCCGACCAACTCGTGGCCCATGATCCTTACGACGATCACAACCCTACAACTCATGTCCAACTCAACACAATGACCTCACTGCCATCCATAGTGCAATTTAGTGTGCATATTTATTAAGTGTTGACCCATGGTGTACCTTACTTTTGAGCGTGTCCATAACCGTGGACTCGGCTATCGATAGATTAAAAACAGTCTACAGAGGTTAGTACACTGTACCCACACTACGGAACCCATGGCCTTGCACTCCCATTCGGGTGGACCAACAGCATTCCGACGGAACCATTTCACTGTCATGACACTCTCCCGGCCCTCCCGACTCAGACCCCACCGGGTTAGTCCTGGGTGGCCCCGTGTCTACCTCCAGACACCTCGACCACCATCGTGGCCATCATCCACTCTGGGATCCGGTACCAAAATTAACTTAACAATGGGCTCACAAGGTTATGCTTGCCTACCGGGCCAGCGTACATCACGCCCATAACCTTCCCTAAATTGAGGCACCGACCAGAGGCACGACAATGAAATGCATTAAGGTCATCCCATACCGGCCAATGTGGTTGCACTGGGAAAGACTCGTTTTAGCAGCACCACAACCCGGTCAACAACATGTTCAAGTTGAATTATTAATCAGGTTCAACTTAATGTGAAAATAAAATAACCGGTGTCACACTGCCATACTATGCATCACTTAACATATGCATCACATAACCGTGCAAAGACTGTACCAACCATGCTCCTACGGAGCCATCATAAACTCATGCTACTATTCTGGTTAAAACCACTCTTTACTTATACCAAAACCATTTCTAGCATTATCATCATTATACCTCATGCAAAAATAATATTTAAATTACTCATCAAACTCTATGACCACATTATTTATTTATCAATTGCAACTAAGTTCTCCTTATCTTGCCAACCATATTTACTTCAAACATTCTGAAGTTCAAGTATTTTAACATAAAAAGCATATAACAGAATATATTTATTATATAACTAATTTAAATGCATCAATAATCATAGGTTCAAGTATGAAAATCATAAATATTGAAGTGGCACCACAAAAATGTTATTATGGCTTGCCTTAGCACTGATGAGGTTCACAAAGCTCCTGGTGATCCTCAAGACAAACTGGTTCTTCTGAAAATATTCAAAAACCACAAAAGAAAAATATCAAGAAACCTTCTGAAAATTGCCAGAAAATCTAGACAACCATGAAAAATCCCATCTTTTGGGTATTGCTAGATTTTTGGATATAGAACACGATGCAAAAAGAATCACTGCATTTGGACTTGTAGAATAAAAGTTATGGCCATTTGAAGTCTCCTGGAATTTAAATGAATTTGAAAAAGAAAAACAGAGGGTGGTTACGTCGAAGGCGTACTCTCCCGGGGCGCCACCACTCATACCGCTTCGCGCGCATAGTGAGCGGCTGACTAGCGGGCCCAGCTAGTCAGGACAGAGGGAGGGGAGGGGAAACAGAGGGGAAAGGCGATTCGCCGGAGCTCACGCCGGTGATGAGACTTCTTGGAGGCAAACGAGAGGGAGGGATCGACAAAGAAGGCTATTGCGCACCTGCCCATACCCGTAGCGTGGCTAACGATGGCCGGACAGCGTTGAATTTGTCCTCTCCAGCAGCGACAGAGGGCGGAGGTTGCCGGAGTTGAAGAAGACGGCGGCTTGGGGCGGCTCCAGGGGCTCTAGCTAGGCGCGTTGGCTTCACAGAGGATAGGCGGAGGCCCTGGCGGGGTCGCCTTGGCTTGGGAGAGGCCGGAGCTGTGGGAACGATCCAGAGGGGATTGCCGGCGAGCTCGTCTCGGAGACGGCAGTCCGCGGCCTGCCCGGCCGGGCTGCGGCTTCTAGTGGCTCTAGGAGGGAGTGGGGGTGAGTTGCGATGCTCCAGGAGGCTGCGGAGGGGGGGGTTATAGGCGGGGCGGCAAGGAGGGCTCGGGCTCCGCCGGAGGACACCTGTCCCCGGCGCCCGGCGACGAACGGTGCCAGAGGGCGATGGAGAAGGCGACGGAGGTCACGCAGCAACTGTACGCGGGTGCGGACGAGCACATGAACGATGGGGAGAGAGACGAACACAATGCACGTGCGCACTGTGCCATTGGCCGGACCGTGCCCGTGCTCGCTTCGGCAAGCTCCAGCGTCGGGAAGAAGCAGGGTGGAGTTATGGGGGTGGAGACGAGGATGGTGGCGAGGGGGGACACGCTATGGCCGGCCGAGCAGCAAGCACGCGCTCCATAGAGGCGCTGGCGACGCGCAGAGCACACGTTTGGCATGCCAGCACGCTCGAACGAACGCGGTCACCGCTTGGACCGTGACATCAGGCCACCTACGCACTAACAACGATGTCTGGCGTGTAGTCCTTAGTAAACTTAGGTGTTACCATGGCTCGGTTTGGTTCCAGGTGCAGTAGAAGTAAAATGGTGATGAGGTTAAGTTACTGGACAGAAACTTTGGGGAGTTACTATGGTCAAACCACAGGGATTCAAGGGCTGAGCTTTGGGGTTTTACTGACTCTTACTAAGGTAAATAAGCTCAGGGAAAACCAGCTACATTGGAGCTAGTAAAAAGGTAGTTGCTGTAGAAACTACCATTTCAGCCCAGAAGTGATTTTATTTTCTGTAGCCAAAATATTCCAAAGAGTGGTGAAATATTTTTGCTCAGAAATGTGCCCTAGGGTCCAAAGAATATTTGGGATTTTTCTCAGGATTTTTGGGGCAACAGAAATGAGGGTTGCTTTGGAGGTCAAGGAGTTTAGCTAGGGTTTTGGAGGCAAAAATGAATATTTTTCATTTAAGAAAAATATTCCAAGCAATATTGTTGGGTTGGCCAGGGGTGAAATGATGGATTTGAGGAGGAGAGGGAACACTTGGGTGAAAATCAAGGGATACCCAAGTGGTCAAGTCCAAATGGAATGATTCAAAACTCCAAATCCAAAATCAACTCAGCTGAAAATCAATCAAAGAAAAGAGGGCAAAAACCAGGCTGTGACATCAGACTTGGTGGCTCAGCAAGTTTCAGGCAAATGGGATTCTAAGGATCCACTCATGGCGGCTTATTGCCGCGAGGTTGACGTTATTGCTGGGCACTTCAAGGGTTATCAAGTGGAACACATTGATCGCAGGAAAAATAAGGCGGCTGATGCCTTAAGCCGGTTAGGGTCCGAGCGTACGCCGGTGCCACCTAACACTTTCTTGGATATTCTGCATGACCCTTCTGTCAAATTGCCTACAGAGGAAGATCTGGCTATTCTTGACCCAGAAGCACAATTGGTGGCGGCGCTTCACGCTATTCCTGATTGGACGGTTCCATATTTGGCTTATATGCCCAGGGCGAGTTACCTGAGGATGAAACTTTGGCCAGATAGATAACCCGGCGATCTAAGTCAATGACAATTGTTAACGGAGAGCTGCACCATTGCAGTGTTACTGGGGCATTTCAACGTTGCGCTTCTCCTGAAGAGGGCTTTGAAATTCTTCGCGAGATTCACGAAGGAGATTGTGGTCATCATGCCAGCTCTAAATCTCTCGTGGCTAATGCTTATCGTCATGGATTTTATTGGTTGACGGCCCATGCTGATGCAGAGGATTTGGTCAGTAAATGTGACGACTGTCAAAAAATTTCACGGCGAGCTCACGTGTCGGCTCAAGAGTTGAGGTGATTCCAATTACTTGACCGTTTGCAGTTTGGGGGCTTGATATGGTTGGGCCTTTTAAAAGGTCCAAGGACAAAAAGACCCACCTTTTGGTGGCGGTTGACAAATTCACGAAGTCGGTCGAAGCATAACCGGTCAGTAAGTGTGACGAGGCAACATTGGTTCAATTCATCAAAAAGGTGATTTTTCGCTTTGGTTTTCCCCACAGAATTATAACTGATAATGGCACTAATGTGTCCAAGGATGCTGTGAAAGAGTTTTGTCAATGTGAGCATATTCCACTTGACGTATCATCAGTAGCTCACCCTCACTCCAATAGTCAAGCTGAAAGAGCCAATCAAGAAATTTTGAGAGGCATCAAACCCTGGCTTATGGTTCCTTTGCAGAGGACGTCGGGTTGTTGGGTAGAGGAGTTACCTTCAGTTCTATGGAGTATCAATACTACCCCCAATAGATCTACGGGTTACATGCCTTTCTTCATGGTTTATGGAGCAGAGGCGGTTCTTCCTAGTGACATCCGTCACGACACGCCCTGCGTGGCGGCTTATGTTGAAGTTGATAATGAAAAAGCACGTCAGGATGCACTTGACCTATTAGATGAGGAGCGTAACATTGCGGTGGCTCGTTCGGCGATTTACCAACAAGATCTGCACCGTTATCATAGCCGTCGGGTTAAGACTAGAACCTTTCAAGAAGGTGACTTGGTGCTCCGGCTTATCCAGGATCAAATTGATATGCACAAGTTATCCCCACCTTGGGAAGGACCCTTTGTGGTCAGCAAGAATTTGAACAATGGGTCATACTATCTTATTGATATTCGAGACCACAAGGGCTCACGTAAGTCGGAGGAGGAGACCCGCCGGCCATGGAATATTGCTCATCTTCGGCCTTACTACACTTGAGCCACCGACTCTTATGATGTACATATTTTGACAATGTATATATTATGATGATTATAATAAAGCCAGCATCCCTGATAAAGCAGGGCCACTGTCATTTCATCTCCAAGAATAATGAGTCTTTTTTATCATAAAAAGGTCATTTGGGGGCTTCCTGATCAAACATAGGTGTATTCACCAAAGAGAACATAGCTGTGAATATCCCTCTTGATCGGCGCCATACCAAAGGTCACTTAGGGGCTTCCTATTCAAACATAGCTGTATTCACCAAAGAGAACATAGCTGTGAATATCCCTCTTGATCGGCGCCATGCCACAATTTCAAAGGTCACTTGGGGGCTTCCTGTTCAAACATAGGTGTATTCACTAAAGAGAACATAGCTGTGAATATCCCTCTTGATCGGCTCAATGCCACAAGTACTTGGGGGCTTCCTGTTCAAACATAGGTGTATTCACCAAAGAGAACATAGCCTTACTACCCTTGTGAGCAGGTTTGGAACACCAGGTGTATTCACCAAAACCTTCCGGGTTCTCCTGCTTTGTAGAAACTGCCATTCCGCCCGGGTAATCTAGTATGACAAGATGTACTCTTGAAAGTCAATCTTACATAGACATTGAACTTGTCAAGGTTAAAACGGCGATCATGTGAGGCCGGTTTCACAAAGTGTAAAAGGTTAACTCAGTGGCTTGGCGGCCCATGAAAGCCTCAGAGCTTTAGGCTTGGCGGCCTATGAAAGCCTTGTTTTCTTGCTTTTGATTTGTTTTTTGAAAAAAAAATTGTGTTCATGTTGGTACCGTACTAACATATGGTTTAAGGTGATTCACGCCATGTAGCCTCAATTCCTACAACTCATATTTGAGTGTATCCATGGTTTCTGATAACCCGACCTGGTTTGGATGATTAGTCGCCAGTATATGATGATATTAAATACTTCGAAGTATTATCTTCTAAGTTTTAGGTTATCACCCTTACTGCATTGGTATCATAAGCCGGCAGTACGATTCAATATCACAGGTATGATATTTTTGTTATAATTATACATGATTATGTTTAAATCGGCCCTGGTCATGAACTATTTTAGTCACCAGTGGTTTTATATGGGGTATTATGACCCGCCATGCGGTAAACCGCCAGGGCTCTTGTCGGGGATATACCCCGCGGTGTAAACCGGCCGGGAGGATAATCCGGCCGGACTTGGCGATTCACCGGCGACCTGCACAGACCAGACGGTTTACAGTTCATTGGTAATCCGGCAGGCGGGCCAGAGGAGCAACAAGACCCGGCGGCCTGTCTGGCGGTTCATGAAGGCCGGTTCAATCATTGTGGGCCGGTTCAAGAGGAAAGGAATATTTGCCTTACAAGGAGTTAAGACCCACACTTGTATCCGGTTTGTATTAGAGATAGACTAGTCCTAATCATAATAGGACTCCACATGTAACCCGCCCCTTCAACATATATAAGGAGGGGCAGGGCTCCCCAAAGAGGGGAGGCTACAAGCAAGAAGAAACAATCTTAGGGCTAGACACAAAGAGAAGAGCCGGTTTACGGCGACTCCCTCGTGATGATAATGAGACCTAGCCTCAAACAGCATGTAGGGTTTTTACCGGATGATGTTTCCCGGGGCCCGAAGCTGTCTAAATCCCTGTTTTGTGTTGCGTCTCTTGATTCCACTCAACCCCTCTCAAGCTACCACATAGATGCGTTGGCCTCGCGACTAAGTCCTGACACTAAGGACATCTGACGTGACAATTCCATGACAATTGGCGCCCACCGTGGGGCATGCGCATGGTGGTGTTGAGTCCTTGAAGGGATTTCTTCAGGGATCGAGAAGTTCATAATTTTCCGGATGAAGAAAGTTAGTTCCAGAAAGATCTACATCGACCAGCAAGTCGAAACAGCGCGTACGAAATTGTGATTTGGAAGTTTTTAGGGTTGCGTGCTAAAGCGGCTGCAGTGAGCGTCATGGAGATCCACCAAATTCGAGACAAGAATTTTTTATAAGGAGAAGTGTCAAGGGTCCATCAGTCGCCGATTGCACCGAGACGGAGCGGAAATTTTTCAACGCCAGCGCAGGGCTTTACACCAATATCCCCCTCACGTACGTCGATCGGATCTAGCAGAGGACAATAGGATTCGGCGACTCGGGAGTATAAAACAGAAACAATAACACCGAGCCATATTGGAGTTGGATTCGGTCCCACGCTCGTGTTGCGTATTCAAACTGGATGATGTATACCGGATTGATCGAAAGACAGGCGATTTATCACGAGCGGTCGGTCTAAACCGATTTATTTAGCAGCGGATAGGAGAGTCTGATCTTCTGGATAATAGCAATCATATCAGCGATGACCAGCGGCCGTGGGTGGACAACAATAACAAAAAAGTAATGAAGGGTAGCAGCGAATCTGCTGTTATTGTTGTCGCCTATGAAAAAAAACAAACTACAGTAGCAGACGCCCAAGGCCCCACACAAAGACGTGCTCGAGGCATGCGCCAGTTAGCGCTGTTTGATGATACACACACATGCAGCGGCAATCTGCGGAAGTCAAAAGCCAAAAGGAAAGGAAGAATAAGAAAAGTACTATTAGTACATCTGACGGAAGGTCTTGTACATGTACTATCCATCAAAAGAATTAGCACCGGTCCCAAGGTTTCACAAGGATGTGAGGCCAAAGGAATCATCAGTTACGTACCTCTAGAAAAATGTCAGTACGGACGAGGACAGGCACTAGCCTTTGCGAGCCACACACAAAAAAATCAGCCATGAAGGCAATGTTGCTACATGTGTGGAGCTACTGACTCGGTGGTGCGAGAGCCGTCGGGGCCGTGTTGACCAGCCTGCAGTGTTGAGCCGCCAGAGACATATTAAGTCGCCGGTCTATTTAAGTTGTTTCGGTCATTTTCAACGGATCATCTGTCAACCGAACAGATCAAGTGACGTGCAAGTCGCCGCCCTCGTTGTTCGGTTTACATCCGTCCGTGCCTGCGGCCGGCTCGAGCGTCCATGCCGGTTTACAAATGTCACGATTGGCACGCCCGTCCGCACCGGTTTACCACGCCGCGGCCGGTTCACCCGTGAGCAACTTCAACCTCACCTAGCGATCATCAATTTCATGGTGGATTATTTCTGGCCTGGCACATCAGGTGATATCCATCTAAGATTATTTTATTAGCGCATATTGTTTGTTGTCAAAAAACAATCACTTTGGTATGTACACCTTTGTGTGCAGGACAATGATTCATTATAAAGATGGTGTAATGTCATATTCATGGAGTGTGCGGTAGCATAATCATGCAACGGCATCGGCGACCGCTTACTGTTCAACAGGTGGGTGCAAGCCGCTGCCCCTACGGTCCGATCTACATCAACGCGCCAGCCGATTCACACGTCTGTGTCGGCTTACAATGTGACGGCCGACTCATCTGGCCGCTCCCGTGGCCAACTCACCCGTCGTTGATTTCAACCTTACCACAGTGACCATCAACTCTGCGACGGATTAATTCTGGCTCAACACATGAGGTGAAATCCATCCAGTATATTTCACATTATATATTGCTTTCTTTAAAAGAGAAATTACTCTGGCTTGCAAGTTCCCCAGTGCAGGACAAATTATGTCACTGAGATGTTAAATGACTCATACTGGTTTATATCATGGTCAAATATGGAGAGTCTCAAGCCAACTCCTCGAGTAGTCTTAAAACTCGGGGGCTACAGTGACATGACTCGAGAACTCCGGGTCATGGGAGGAGATGATAACCCGGTTCCGGAGGACACTACCATACTGATGAAAATTCTGATTTAAAATCCGGTTCAAGAGACATCTTTCTCCCGCAAAGCTTTGAAGTTTTCAAAACCGGTTCAACATCCGGATCAAGGTAAATTTGTCCCTTACAAAGCTTGGAAGCTCTCAATATCCGGTTCAAGATCCCGGTTCAAGAAGAATTTATCTCTTGCAAAAAAGTTAAAAATTACCGAAGAGGACCTGCTGCCATGATGCGCGGTTCAAACATGGGTATCCTGCCTTATTGGCCTAACATATTATTGATCACATGGGGGCTTCTGCTTCATAAAGCTGGGTCTCTGTTCTTTTTTACATCATGCATGGTTACACGGAGGTTCTGTCTTAAAGCGGCCTCCGGTTTACCCCTTGAAATTTGCTTTTTATATATCACTTGGGGCCTTGGTCGTGTCCGAACCAACGCGACACCTTTTGATAGACGACAGCCACCAGATCACTTGGGGACATGGTCAAGTCTGAACCAGTCACGCCTCTTGATCGGCCTAAGGCCACAAAATCACTTGGGGGCTTGGTCGAACCCGAACCATTGCCACGCCTCTTGATCTGGCATATATGCCACGAATCATTTGGGGACCTGGCTGACTTGAATCATTATCACTCCTATTGGGGGCTTGGTCCTGTCCAACTATGGTAATACCATCTGATCAGCTCAGTATAGCATATTTTTTGCAAATGGTTTTGTCATTGCCTTTGCTTGAAATTTTCTTTAATAAATATTTCTTCTCGGTTTCCGGAGATTATTTGCCTGGTTTGATTTTTTGATTTTATGTTACCATCTTATTATGGAGTAAACCGGTGTTCATTAACCCGGCTTGACTTTCGACTACAAGTTGTCAGTACATGACTAATTATGATCCGGCGATTATTAAACCGGTCTGGTTTGACTACGAGTCACCAGTATTATATATGGTTAAACCGGCGTTTGTCACAACCCGGTACAGTTTATCATAAACCGACACAATATGGAAGGAGTTATCAGTACTCAAAATTTGGATTATTACCCCTACTACAAAAAGTTGGTAAACCAACGAGGTGATTCAATGTTACAGGTATGATATATTTCATATTTAATTAATTCTTAAGTGCAGCCTTGATTATAAACCCGGATTATATGTTGGGCATTATGACCCGTCCGGCGGTAAACCGCCAGGATACTTTAAACTTGTTGTATGCAGAAATAGGTTGAATAAAGCATGATTATAAATCACTGGCGTTTATTAAACCGGCCTGGCTTTCGACTATATGTCGCCAGTATGATGATAAATTATCCGGCGTTTATTAAACCGGCCTGGCTTTTGACTATATGTCGCCAGTATGATGATAAATTATCCGGTGTTTATTAAACCGGCCTGGCTTTAAGAGGATAAGTCGCCAGTATATGATGAGAAACTATCCGGTGTTTATTAAACCGGCCTGGCTTGGGATTATAAGTCGCCAGTATATATTTGGATTGCGCCATTGGAATCATGCGCTTATAAATCATTGGGTTATATTATTTAAATAGCCAAACTTGGCTGAGTTTTCATTATAATATTGAATGAATAAGGTTTTCATACCGGATTATATTATCTTGAATAGCCAACATGGCTGGATTTTATTATGGTTATTAATAACCGGTATTATTGAGGTTTTCAAAGTCACTTTAGCGCAATGGATATTATGTTATCAATGGATATATTCTACAATTGAAGGAATAGTCCCGAGTTGCTGCAGGCTTACAACCCGGCACTTGGGGGCTACATTATTGAAGTTGAGATTACATCAAATATGCAAGTCTCATGTCGCTGCAAGCATGCACCATGACACTTGGGGGCTAATGCAAAGTCATTCTTTGTTCATCTTATTGAAGACCCGACTCATCACATTATAATGAGCCGGCCCTTGGGGGCTACCAATTGCTCCTGTTAAACAATTCAAGGTACAAAGCTTTTTATTCATTATATTGAAGGGTCCACTGCTCAGTTGGTAAAGCAAAAGGCTCTTAACCTTGTGACGTGAGTTCAAGCCCCATGATGGGGGTTACATCATATGATGTTATTTTCATTGAAGTATCTATCAAAGTCCATGCTCATTATTGCATAATGACCCGGCCCTTGGGGGCTACACTGGTTGAAGTTTTTATGAGCATCGGGAAATTACAAGTCCCAGGTTGCTGCAAGCATAACAACCCGACACTTGGGGGCTACATAATATGGAATGTTCAGTTTTACTAAGTGACTGGGATGAACAACATGGATTTCTTCAAAGTGGCAGTAATTATATGAAAACAAGTCTCAAATCATCACTTTGTTCTATTCAAGACTTGGGGGCTACATGTAATATGGATATAAGGGAGAAAAAAATCTTCAAATGCTCAGTTTTGAGCAATAATTATGACCTGGAGTTGGTGACAATTATGACTTGGTGCCATCCATATTTACAATCCGGCAATTTTGGTAATATTAATCCGGCAAATTTTACATCTTCAAACCGGCTGAATATCAGATAAGTATGTCAAGACCAATATTTCTTAAAACCGGCGCCTTGGAAGCCGATTCAAGTGGATTATTCTTCACATTATTTTTTCTATAAGAAGCCAACATCAGCAATTTGAGTATGAAGCTGGTTATTAACCCGGATTTTCTAGAAGGAGGTGACAAGGATTTAAGGATGATCAAGTGCCGGTTTACAAGAGTATTTAAACCGGAGCACAACCCGACGAATTTGTTCTTGTGTTTATGTTGCAGATCAGTTTAACATGGATGAATCCAAATTAAACTGGGGGCTAATGTCGGGGATATACCCCGTGGTGTAAACCGGCCGGAAGGATAATCCGGCCGGACTTGGCGATTCACCGGCGACCTACACAGACCAGACGGTTTACAGTTCATTGGTAATCCGGCAGGCGGGCCAGAGGAGCAACAAGACCCGGTGGCCTGTCTGGCGGTTCATGAAGGCCGGTTCAATCATTGTGGGTCGGTTCAAGAGGAAAGGAATATTTGCCTTACAAGGAGTTAAGACCCACACTTGTATCCGGTTTGTATTAGAGATAGACTAGTCCTAATCATAATAGGACTCCACATGTAACCCGCCCCTTCAACATATATAAGGAGGGGCAGGGCTCCCCAAAGAGGGGAGGCTACAAGCAAGAAGAAACAATCTTAGGGCTAGACACAAAGAGAAGAGCCGGTTTACGGCGACTCCCTCGTGATGATAATGAGACCTAGCCTCAAACAGCATGTACGGTTTTTATCGGATGATGTTTCCCGGGGCCCGAAGCTGTCTAAATCCCTGTTTTGTGTTGCGTCTCTCGATTCCACTCAACCCCTCTCAAGCTACCACATAGATGCGTTGGCCTCGCGACTAAGTCCTGACACTAAGGACATCTGACGTGACAATTCCACGACAGCTCTTGTGATCTACTTGTGTGCATGATAATTCTAAATCTCATCTTCACAAATCAACGTCATCATAAGTGTAAAAGGATAATTTTCAAGTGGCGGATCAAACAGCGTTGGGCAAAACACAAACATGCACGATGGCACGACAGCTCAAAGTGTTTACTAGCCTATTACATGACTCCATGAGCCAAAATGATTAAGTGTTTTCAGAAGGTCAAACATATGAACCGCCCAGTGGATAAATTGTCTTGGCCTTGACGGCTTGAAGCTTCTGGATCATCCCTCTCCGGTTCTTTGTCCTCCTCTACTGCCTGGAAGTGATGACCAATCAATGCCACACAAGGCTTGGAATTTAGCTTCATCATCTATAAGCTCGGACGGTTCAACTTCAGGAGCGAAAGTGTGCTTACGGATTGGGAGAATTAGATCCATCACTTTATAAGCCGGCGTGGACATCTTCTAATTCTCCGTGTCATAAGCCAGTTGGTATCTTGAAAGATCCGTTTCATTTGCAATCAGGCTGGCCAGGGACGTATCTCCTTCACACATGCAGCAAAGTCTTTCTTCTCAAAAGGAGTGCCATCTTCCTTTAAGCTTGGATACCTAGTAGGTAAATCGGCCGGATCTAGCTCTGCTAGCCATGCTTTGGCCCGGCTTAAAGCTGTCACAGCGCCGGCTCTTGCAGATGATCGCTTCATCTCTTTAATCCTCTCAGGCAGAACATAAAGCTTTTTCAAGACATCACTCAAGAGAGTAGGTGCCTGATTAGTCCGAGAAACTATGGCCAGTGCGCGCTGAGTTCCAGTATATAACTGTTCAACAAGTGTATAAACAGCCTTGAGCTTCACAAGCATCTCTTGACTAAGATTGTTGCTCCTGGGACCTGAATAATAATTATGGATCGGTTAGAGGTGGTTTATACCATCACGGAAGAGACTCAAATTTGCTACTAGCAAGGCGACTCACCAAAGATAGCAGAAACCATCTCAGTTACATGGTGTTTTAAACCGGTAAGCTCAGTAGTCACCTCTTGAAGAGCCGCCTCTGCCTTTTCAGCCCACTGTGTCAAGGCAGTTTTCTCTTCAGCCCAGGCATTTCTTTTAGCCTCAAAATTGGTCTTCAGTTTTTCAGTTTCAGCCAAGCTAAACTGGAATTTTGAGTCCGCTTTCCGGGTCTCGGATTCTTGGTGCTCCAGCCGGGCTTTCACATCAGTCAATTGCGATTGAAGTTGAGCAGTGGTGTCCTGTACATACACCAGTTCAAAATCATGCCCATATTTGGGTTACAGAAAGGAAGTCCCAAGCACTTTGCAAGCAATAACACTTGGCACTTGGGGGCTAATGCCTGCCGAAAAATTATTCATACAACGGCTTATGTGACTAAGTGCCAAGCACTTTGCAAGCAAGAGTACTTGGCACTTGGGGGCTAATGCATATTGGTCGCATTTCATTATTATCTTATGATGACCCAGTTGTGATGTGAACAAACGCAGCTGGCTCATGGGGGCTACAAAGGTAAGCTTTCAATTATAAGTAATGATGAATAGTACCGGTTCATTCATGCTAATTAAACCGTCCCTTGGGGGCTACGGACACAATTGTTAAAAACCTGCTTAAACTCGGATGGTGCAAGCCGGATTTTGAAAGATTCTATCAAGGATACTATTTATGCTCATGGTTATTCTAAGTCTACAACATATTCAATCCTATCATACACAATAGACTTGGGGGATAACTGTTGGGGAACGTTGCAGAAAATTAAAATTTTTCCTACGGTTTCACCAAGATCCATCTATGAGTTCATCTAAGAAATGAGTCTAGGGAGAGAGTTTGCATCTACATACCACTTGTAGATCGCGTGTGGAAGCTTGCAAGGTGATGATGTAGTCGTACTCGACGTGATCCAAATCACCGATGACCTGCGCCGAACGGACGGCACCTCCGCGTTCAACACACGTACGGAACAGCCACGTCTCCTCCTTCTTGATCCAGCAAGGAAGGGAGGAGAGGTTGAGGGAGATGGCACCAGCAGCAGCACGACGGCGTGGTGTTGGTGGAGCTGCAGTACTCCAGCAGAGCTTCGTTAAGCACTATGGAGTTGGAGGAGGTGTTGGGGAGGGAGAAGGAGGCAACCAAAGGCCAAGGACTCAAGGTATGAAGTCCCTCCTCTCCCCCACTATATATAGGGGTGCCAAGGGGGGGGTGGCCGGCCCTAGGAGATCCAATCTCCTAGGGGGTGCGGCGGCCAAGGGGGGGTTTCCCTCCCCCCCAAGGCACCTAGGAGGTGCCTTCCACTAGTAGGACTCCTCCCCCTTTGGAAACCCTAGGCGCATGGGCCTTGTGGGGCTGGTGCCCTTGGCCCATGTAGGCCAAGGCGCACCCCCTACAGCCCATGTGGCCCCCGGGGATGGGTGGCCCCACCCGGTGGGCCCCCGGGACCCCTCCGGTGGTCCCGGTACAATACCGATAACCCCGAAACTTGTCCCGATGCCCAAAACAGGACTTCCCATATATAAATCTTTACCTCCGGACCATTCCGGAACTCCTCGTGACGTCCGGGATCTCATCCGGGACTTCGAACAACATTCGGGTTACTGCATATACATATCCCTACAACCCTAGCGTAACTGAACCTTAAGTGTGTAGACCCTACGGGTTCGGGAGACATGTAGACATGACCGAGACTCTCTTAGTCAATAACCATCAGCGGGATCTGGATACCCATGATGGATCCCACATGCTCCTCGATGTTGTCATCGGATGAACCACTATGTCGAGGATTCGATCAAACCCTGTATGCAATTCCCTTTGCCAATCGGTACGTTACTTGCCCGAGACTCGATCGTCGGTATCCCAATACCTTGTTCAGTCTCGTTACCGGCAAGTCACTTTACTCGTACCGTAATGCATGATCCCGTGTCCAACACCTTGGTCACTTTGAGCTCATTATGATGATGCATTACCGAGTGGGCCCAGAGATACCTCTCCGTCATACGGAGTGACAAATCCCAGTCTCGATCCGTGTCAACCCAACAGCTACTTTCGGAGATACCTGTAATGCACCTTTATAGTCACCCAGTTACGTTGTGACGTTTGGCACACCCAAGGCATTCTTACGGTATCCGGGAGTTACACGATCTCATGGTCGAAGGAAGAGATACTTGACACTTGCAAAGCTCTAGCAAAACGAACTACACGATCTTTTATGCTATGCTTAGGATTGGGTCTTGTCCATCACATCATTCTCCTAATGATGTGATCCCGTTATCAACGACATCCAATGTCCATAGTCAGGAAACCATGACTATCTGTTGATCACAACGAGCTGGTCAACTAGAGGCTTACCAGGGACATAGTGTGGTCTAAGTATTCACACGTGTATTACGATTTCCGGATAATACAGTTATAGCATGAATACAAGACAATTATCATGAACAATGAAATATAATAATACTTTTATTATTGCCTCTAGGGCATATTTCCAACAGTCTCCCACTTGCACTAGAGTCACTAATCTAGTTACATTGTGATGAATCGAACACCCATAGAGTTCTGGTGTTGATCATGTTTTGCACGCGAGAGAGGTTTAGTCAGCGGATCTGCGACATTCAGATCCGTGTGCACTTTGCAAATCTCTATGTCTCCATCTTGAACATTTTCACGGATGGAGTTGAAACGACGCTTGATGTGCCTGGTCTTCTTGTGAAACCTGGGCTCCTTTGCGAGGGCAATAGCTCCAGTGTTGTCACAGAAGAGTTTGATCGGCCCCGACGCATTGGGTATGACTCCTAGGTCGGTGATGAACTCCTTCACCCAAATCGCTTCATGTGCTGCCTCCGAGGCTGCCATGTACTCCGCTTCACACGTAGATCCCGCCACGACGCTCTGCTTGCAGCTGCACCAGCTTACTGCTCCACCATTCAACATATACACGTATCCGGTTTGTGACTTAGAGTCATCCGGATCTGAGTCGAAGCTAGCGTCGACGTAACCCTTTACGACGAGCTCTTCGTCTCCTCCATAAACGAGAAACATGTCCTTTGTCCTTTTCAGGTACTTCAGGATATTCTTGACCGCTGTCCAGTGTTCCTTGCCGGGATTACTTTGGTATCTTGCTACCAAACTTACGGCAAGGTTTACATCGGGTCTGGTACACAGCATGGCATACATAATAGATCTTATGGCTGAAGCATAGGGGATGACACTCATCTCTTCTTTATCTTTTGCCGTGGTCGGTGACTGAGCTGAGCTCAGTCTCATACCTTGTAACATAGGCAAGAACCCCTTCTTGGACTGATCCATTCTGAATCTCTTCAAAATCTTATCAAGGTATGTACTTTGTGAAAGACCTATGAGGCGTCTCGATCTATCTCTATAGATCTTGATGCCTAATATATAAGCAGCTTCTCCAAGGTCCTTCATTGAAAAACACTTATTCAAGTAGGCCTTAATGCTGTCCAGAAATTCTATATTATTTCCCATCAGGAGTATGTCATCTACATACAATATGAGAAATGCTACAGAGCTCCCACTCACTTTCTTGTAAACGCAGGCTTCTCCATAAGTCTGCATAAACCCAAACGCTTTGATCATCTCATCAAAGCGAATGTTCCAACTCCGAGATGCTTGCACCAGTCCATAAATGGATCGCTGGAGCTTGCATACTTTGTTAGCGTTCTGAGGATCGACAAAACCTTCCGGCTGCATCATATACAGTTCTTCCTTAAGATGCCCGTTAAGGAATGCTGTTTTGACGTCCATCTGCCATATCTCATAATCATAGTATGCGGCAATTGCTAACATGATTCGGACGGACTTTAGCTTCGCTACGGGAGAGAATGTCTCGTCGTAGTCAATCCCTTGAACCTGTCGATAACCCTTAGCGACAAGTCGAGCTTTATAGATGGTAACATTACCATCCGCGTCCGTCTTCTTCTTAAAGATCCATTTGTTTTCTATCGCTCGCCGATCATCGGGCAAGTCTGTCAAAGTCCATACTTTGTTTTCATACATGGATTCTATCTCGGATTTCATGGCTTCAAGCCATTTGTTGGAATCCGGGCCCGTCATTGCTTCTTCATAGTTCGAAGGTTCATCGTTGTCTAACAACATGATTTCCAGGACAGGGTTGCCGTACCACTCTGGTGCGGAACGTGTCCTTGTGGACCTACGAAGTTCAGTAGTAACTTGATCCGAAGTACCTTGATAATTATCATGGTTTTCCTCTTCAGTTGGTGTGGGCATCACAGGAATGGTTTCCTGTGCTGCGTCACTATCCCGCTCAAGAGGTAGTACTTCATCGAGTTCTACTTTCCTCCCACTTACTTCTTTCGAGAGAAACTCTTTTTCCAGAAAGCATCCGTTCTTGGCAACAAAGATCTTGCCTTCGGATCTTAAGTAGAAGGTATACCCTATAGTTTCCTTAGGGTATCCTATGAATACGCATTTTTCCGACTTGGGTTCGAGCTTTTCAGGTTGAAGTTTCTTGACATAAGCTTCGCATCCCCAAACTTTTAGAAACGACAGCTTAGGTTTCTTTCCAAACCATAATTCATACGGTGTCGTCTCAACGGATTTAGACGGTGCCCTATTTAAAGTGAATGTAGCTGTCTCTAGAGCGTATCCCCAAAATGATAGCGGTAAATCGGTAAGAGACATCATAGACCGCACCATATCCAATAGAGTGCGATTACGACGTTCGGACACACCGTTTCGCTGAGGTGTTCCAGGCGGCGTGAGCTGTGAAACGATTCCACATTTCTTTAAGTGTGTACCAAATTCGTGACTTAAGTATTCTCCTCCACGATCTGATCGTAAGAATTTTATCTTTCGGTCACGTTGATTCTCCACCTCATTCTGAAATTCCTTGAACTTTTCAAAAGTCTCAGACTTGTGTTTCATTAAGTAGACATACCCATATCTACTCAAGTCATCTGTGAGAGTGAGAACATAACGATATCCTCCGCGAGCCTCAACGCTCATTGGACCGCACACATCGGTATGTATGATTTCCAACAAGTTGGTTGCTCGCTCCATTGTTCCGGAGAACGGAGTCTTGGTCATTTTACCTAAGAGGCATGGTTCGCACGTGTCAAACGATTCATAATCAAGAGACTCTAAAAGTCCATCAGCATGGAGCTTCTTCATGCGCTTGACACCAATGTGACCAAGGCGGCAGTGCCACAAGTATGTGGGACTATCGTTATCAACTTTAAATCTTTTGGCATCTACACTATGAACATGTGTAATATTACGCTCGAGATTCATTAAGAATAAACCATTGACCATCGGAGCATGACCATAAAACATATCTCTCATATAAATCGAACAACCATTATTCTCAGACTTAAATGAGTAGCCATCTCGTATTAAACGAGATCCAGATACAATGTTCATGCTCAAACTTGGCACTAAATAACAATTATTAAGGTTCAAAACTAATCCCGTAGGTAAATGTAGAGGCAGCGTGCCGACGGCGATCACATCGACTCTGGAACCATTCCCGACGCGCATCGTCACCTCGTCCTTTGCCAGTCTCCGTTTATTCCGCAGCTCCTGCTGTGAGTTACAAATATGAGCAACGGCACCGGTATCAAATACCCAGGAGTTACTACGAGTACTGGTAAGGTACACATCAATCACATGTATATCAAATATACCTTTGGTGTTGCCGGCCTTCTTATCCGCTAAGTATTTGGAGCAGTTTCGCTTCCAGTGACCCTTCCCCTTGCAATAAAAGCACTCAGTCTCAGGCTTGGGTCCTTTCTTTGACTTCTTCCCGGTAACTGGCTTACCAGGCGCGGCAACATCTTTGCCGTCCTTCTTGAAGTTCTTCTTACCCTTGCCCTTCTTGAACTTAGTGGTCTTATTGACCATCAACACTTGATGTTCTTTCTTGATTTCAGCCTCTGCTGACTTCAGCATCGAGAACACTTCAGGAATGGTCTTTTCCATTCCCTGCATGTTGTAGTTCATCACAAAGCTCTTGTAGCTTGGTGGGAGCGACTGGAGGATTCTGTCAATGACCGCCTCATCTGGGAGGTTAATGTTCAGCTGGGTCATACGGTTGTGCAACCCAGACATCTTCAGGATGTGCTCACTGACAGAACTATTTTCCTCCATCTTACAACTGTAGAACTTGTCGGAGACATCATATCTCTCGACCCGGGCATGAGCTTGAAAAACTAGTTTCAGCTCTTCGAACATCTCATATGCTCCGTGATGCTCAAAACGCTTTTGGAGCCCCGGTTCTAAGCTGTAAAGCATGCCGCACTGAACGAGGGAGTAATCATCAGCGCGAGACTGCCAAGCATTCATAATGTCTTGGTTCTCTGGGACGGGAGCGTCACCTAGCGGTCCTTCTAGGACATATTGTTTCCTGGCAGCTATGAGGATGATCCTCAGGTTCCGGACCCAGTCCGTATAGTTGCTGCCATCATCTTTCAGCTTGGTTTTCTCTAGGAACGCGTTGAAGTTCATGTTGACATTAGCGTTGGCCATTGATCTACAAGACATATTTGCAAAGGTTTTAGACTAAGTTCATGATAATAAAGTTCTAATCAAATTATGAACTCCCACTTAGATTAGACATCCCTTTAGTCATCTAAGTGTTACACGATCCGAGTCGACCAGCCCGTGTCCGATCATCACGTGAGACGGACTAGTCATCGTCGGTGAACATTTTCATGTTGATCGTATCTTCCATACGACTCGTGTTCGACCTTTCGGTCTCCGTGTTCCGAGGCCATGTCTGCACATGCTAGGCTCGTCAAGTTAACCCTAAGTGTTTTCGCTGTGTAAAACTGTCTTACACCCGTTGTATGTGAACGTAAGAATCCATCACACCCGATCATCACGTGGTGCTTAGAAACGACGAACTGTAGCAACGGTGCACAGTTAGGGGAGAACACTTCTTGAAATTTTATAAGGGATCATCTTATTTACTACCGTCGTCCTAAGTAAACAAGATGCATAATACATAATAAACATCACATGCAATTATATAGTTGTGACATGATATGGCCAATATCATATAGCTCCATTGATCTTCATCTTCGGGGCTCCATGATCATCTTGTCACTGGCTTGACACCATGATCTCCATCATCATGATCTCCATCATCGTGTCTTCATGAAGTTGTCACGCCAATGACTACTTCTACTTCTATGACTAACGTTTAGCAATAAAGTAAAGTAGTTTACATGACGTTATTCAATGACACGCAGGTCATACAAAAAATAATGACAACTCCTATGGCTCCTGCCGGTTGTCATACTCATCGACATGCAAGTCGTGAATCCTATTACAAAGAACATGATCTCATACATCACAATTCATCATTCATCACAACTTCTGGCCATATCACATCACATGATCAATCGCTGCAAAAACAAGTTAGACGTCCTCTAATTGTTGTTGCATCTTTTACGTGGCTGCAATTGGGTTCTAGCAAGAACGTTTTCTTACCTACGAATCACCACAACGTGATTTTGTCAACTTCTATTTACCCTTCATAAGGGCCCTGTTCATCGATTCCGCTCCAACTAAGGTGGGAGAGACAGACACCCGCCAGCCACCTTATGCAACTTGTGCATGTCAGTCGGTGGAACCGGTCTCACGTAAGTGTACGTGTAAGGTTGGTCCGGGCCGCTTCATCCCACAATACCGTTGAGCAAGAAAAGACTAGTAGAGGCAAGTAAGATGACAAAATCCACGCCCACAACAAAGTTGTGTTCTACTCGTGCAAAGAGAACTACGCATAGACCTAGCTCATGATGCCACTGTTGGGGAACGTTGCAGAAAATTAAAATTTTTCCTACGGTTTCACCAAGATCCATCTATGAGTTCATCTAAGCAATGAGTCTAGGGAGAGAGTTTGCATCTACATACCACTTGTAGATCGCGTGCGGAAGCTTGCAAGGTGATGATGTAGTCGTACTCGACGTGATCCAAATCACCGATGACCTGCGCCGAACGGACGGCACCTCCGCGTTCAACACACGTACGGAACAGCCACGTCTCCTCCTTCTTGATCCAGCAAGGAAGGGAGGAGAGGTTGAGGGAGATGGCACCAGCAGCAGCACGACGGCGTGGTGTTGGTGGAGCTGCAGTACTCCAGCAGAGCTTCGTTAAGCACTATGGAGTTGGAGGAGGTGTTGGGGAGGGAGAAGGAGGCAACCAAAGGCCAAGGACTCAAGGTATGAAGTCCCTCCTCTCCCCCACTATATATAGGGGTGCCAAGGGGGGGTGGCCGGCCCTAGGAGATCCAATCTCCTAGGGGGTGCGGCGGCCAAGGGGGGTTTCCCTCCCCCCCAAGGCACCTAGGAGGTGCCTTCCACTAGTAGGACTCCTCCCCCTTGGAAACCCTAGGCGCATGGGCCTTGTGGGACTGGTGCCCTTGGCCCATGTAGGCCAAGGCGCACCCCCTACAGCCCATGTGGCCCCCGGGGATGGGTGGCCCCACCCGGTGGGCCCCCGGGACCCCTCCGGTGGTCCCGGTACAATACCGATAACCCCGAAACTTGTCCCGATGCCCGAAACAGGACTTCCCATATATAAATCTTTACCTCCGGACCATTCCGGAACTCCTCGTGACGTCCGGGATCTCATCCGGGACTCCGAACAACATTCGGGTTACTGCATATACATATCCCTACAACCCTAGCGTAACTGAACCTTAAGTGTGTAGACCCTACGGGTTCGGGAGACATGTAGACATGACCGAGACTCTCTTAGTCAATAACCATCAGCGGGATCTGGATACCCATGATGGCTCCCACATGCTCCTCGATGTTGTCATCGGATGAACCACTATGTCGAGGATTCGATCAAACCCTGTATGCAATTCCCTTTGCCAATCGGTACGTTACTTGCCCGAGACTCGATCGTCGGTATCCCAATACCTTGTTCAGTCTCGTTACCGGCAAGTCACTTTACTCGTACCGTAATGCATGATCCCGTGTCCAACACCTTGGTCACTTTGAGCTCATTATGATGATGCATTACCGAGTGGGCCCAGAGATACCTCTCCGTCATACGGAGTGACAAATCCCAGTCTCGATCCGTGTCAACCCAACAGCTACTTTCGGAGATACCTGTAATGCACCTTTATAGTCACCCAGTTACGTTGTGACGTTTGGCACACCCAAGGCATTCTTACGGTATCCGGGAGTTACACGATCTCATGGTCGAAGGAAGAGATACTTGACACTTGCAAAGCTCTAGCAAAACGAACTACACGATCTTTTATGCTATGCTTAGGATTGGGTCTTGTCCATCACATCATTCTCCTAATGATGTGATCCCGTTATCAACGACATCCAATGTCCATAGTCAGGAAACCATGACTATCTGTTGATCACAACGAGCTGGTCAACTAGAGGCTTACCAGGGACATAGTGTGGTCTAAGTATTCACACGTGTATTACGATTTCCGGATAATACAGTTATAGCATGAATACAAGGCAATTATCATGAACAATGAAATATAATAATACTTTTATTATTGCCTCTAGGGCATATTTCCAACAATAACAGGATATGCATAACTCAGTAAAGAAGGAGTTTATACCTCATATTTTTGATGCATCTGCTTCACCATGTCAACTTCAAGGTCTCGGCTGGTGTGCACTTGATTGAGATAACCAGAGAATACCTCACTAACGCTCAGTTGAGAAAAGTTGGCAATGTCAAATCTCACTTTTCATTTCTCAATATGTTCTTCTTTGGCGGAGTGTTTGGCCAAGATAGTAGGTATTCCCGGCTCTCTAAAGCCGGTACTAGTGATCATCACATCATCGGCATGTGTCTCATCTAGTATAATTGGGCTTGATGATTCAGTATTCAAAGGATTGTTGCTTGTCTAGTCAACTGAAGGATCAGGAATTTCTGGTGGAACATCATGAATAAGTTCTTCTGCTTGTGGTGCGGAGGGGTCGGACGCTGGAATTGATTGCTCCGGTTCAGGAACTTTGGGGTCTTCAGCCGACTTAGTCACATTTGCCTTCTTGCTAGTTTTTGCTTTTCCACTACATGAGTTATGAAAGGTCAGTACAAAGATAAAAACCTGAAGAGGAAGCAAATAATAAGTAATTGTTATTACCCAGGAGCAGTTTTGAAAGCCGGCAGCTGGGACTGTGATGAGTCACCAAAAGAGGAGCGAGAAGTCTCCTGATAGTTTGAATCAGAAGAATTAAGTGGCTGGCAAATGAGACCCGCCAGAGGATAAAAATATTTTAAATTTGGGATGACCTCGTTTCAATGTTTCCTTGGGGTTTTTGGTAAGCCAAAAGATAATTCTTCACCTCCGCTGGTCCGAGTCTGTCGCCAGTTCTCGTGTTGTTGTTGCTTCAAAAGAAAGTGAGGATCCAGATGAGCTAAGGGGTGTGAAAAGCTTACTTTCCGGGTTACTCTTCGAGTTTTCTGTCTTGGCAAAGGCTCGGAGTCGGAGGAAATGATAGTTACCTCTTCCTCGATTGCTTGACTGGCCCCCGTGTTATCCTGATGATAATCATGTCAATAAGATAGTTGAAAAAGGAGCCAAGGGAATAAAGAGCTACCTCCGACTCAAAGCTGTCGTCCAGTTCAAATAGCTCGGAAGTACTTGATTTCTTCTTATTCTTCTTGGTGGCTTTCTTGGCAGCCCTGGCCTTTTTGGCAGCTTCATGGTTATATTTCTTTTTCCAAAAATCAGAGTCAGCCTGTAAAAGTCATGAAAGTTGAGTTAATAGAATATTGGAGTGATGAAGGTAAAGTAAGTAATTTAAAGACTCATCTCTGGTGGCGGGTTAAGTTTGCAGAAAGGGTTCAGACCCACTTTGCTGCAGTCTTCTGAATCTTCATTCAGAAGGCTCTTTGTCATTTCATTGATTGCCTCATCAGTTAAATGCACAGAGCTATGGCGTAGTGGATCCTTTTTTACCACCCATGTAAGTACACATTAAGCCGGATCGGTGACTCAAGGGTATGATCCACCAAGCAACCCAGCATCAAACCAAGTCAATGCCAGTTAAACCGTTTCCCAACAGAGCCTTGACCTTTGCAATGGTGGGGGCGAGCTTTGCATGTTCAGCAGCGGTAAGCTTCTCAGGAAGATGATGTTTTGAGTCAAGACGCTGGGCATGATAGCCTGGCAGTGGGTTCTCGCTAGTCGGAGAGGTATCTTTGCAATAAAACCATGTCTGGTTCGAATATTTGGGGTGACTCGGCAAGCGAGCATAGGGGAAGATAGCATCTCTTCTTCGTTGAATTGAGATTCCGCCAAGTTCCAAGCTAGGTCCGTTTGTAAACTCGTTTTGGCGGTTCAAATAAAAATATTCCCTAAACAGTTCAACACTGGGCTCCTCTTGAAGGTATACTTCACAGAAAACTTGAAAGTTGCAGATGTTTGACACGAAATTGGGTCCGGTGTCTTGAGGATGAAGCTGAAAAAAGTGCACAACATCTCGAAAAAAAAATTAGAACCGGGTGCTGAGAAGCCCCATTTCATGTGGTCAGTAAAAACAATGACCTCATCATCCTTTAGCCGAGGTCTTTCTTCTTCTGGATTGGGGGAGCGATAATGCATGACAGTTTTTTCTGGTAAATAGCCGGTTTTGACAAAGTCTTTGAGCATGTCCTCAGTGACAATGGAGGGAACCCAATTACATGAAGTGGCTGTCTTCGGCGGCATTGTGAAGAAAGAAGCCTAAAAGAAAGAACAATTTTGCCGGTTTAAGTTGATTCATTAAGCCAGAGGTAAAACGCTACAGTTTATATTCAGAGTGGCGGCTTAAAAGGGGCCTAATGACATATGACTAGCTATAACTGGTGATGTAAGCCGCCATGACAATACTAATAGTTAAGATCTATCAAGAAGAAAAAATTTGCTAAGTGATGGACAAACAGATTTCACAGGCTGAAGCTATAATTTTGGATCTGTGGCAGTTCAGAATATGTAGTAACTTCTAAACCTAAAGCGGCAACAGAGGAGTTCGTGTTCTCTGATGAGATCTTCTATGAAGAAAAAAGTTGCTGATATTAAAAACAAAGGCTAAACTACTACCGCACGAGTTTTATGCTATATTCAGATCAGAAGTTACTAGGGTTGAAGAAGAAAGCAAAGAACACCGAAGAACACCGAAGAACAAGGCCAACCCTAATGCAGATCTGACGCATAGGGAGATGAACACTTATAGATGCAGATGGACTCCGGTGGAGTGCCGGTGTTTTCTGGACCAGTCAGGTTGATGCAGCGGCCTAAGTTGGTGCAGCGGTCGGAGGAGGGCGGCGGCAAAGCTCGAGGCGGCAGGGGAGTCGCAAGAGGAAGAAGACGAGAGGCAAGGGAAAAAATGAAAGGAGGGTTGTTTGACCCTATTTATAAGGATAAGGGTAAAGGGTGGGCACAAAAAACGAGGAGGCCAAAGAATTATTATCCAGCTGTTTAGACGCCTCGATTTTCGGAATGGTTATTAAAGATAAGGTATGTTAAGATATATTGGTGATGACCCACAAGTATAGGGGATCTATCGTAGTCCTTTCGATAAGTAAGAGTGTCGAACCCAACAAGGAGCAGAAGGAAATGACAAGCGGTTTTCAGTAAGGTATTCTCTGCAAGCACTGAAATTGTAGGTAACAGTTAGTTTTGTGATAAGATAATTTGTAACGGGTAACAAGCAATGAAAGTAAATAAAGTGCAGCAATGTGGCCCAATCCTTTTTTTAGCAAAGGACAAGCCTGGACAATTTCTTATAATGAGAAAAGCGCTCCCGAGGACACATGGGAATTATTGTCAAGCTAGTTTTCATCACGCTCATATGATTCGTGTTTGGTACTTTGATAATTTGATATGTGGGTGGACCGGTGCTTGGGTACTGCCCTTACTTGGACAAGCATCCCACTTATGATTAACCCCTATTGCAAGCATCCGCAACTACAAAAGAAGTATTAAGGTAAACCTAACCACAGCATTAGACATATGGATCCAAATCAGCCCCTTACGAAGCAACGCATAAACTAGGGTTTAAGCTTCTGTCACTCTAGCAACCCATCATCTACTTATTACTTCCCAATGCATTCCTCTAGGCCCAAATAATGGTGAAGTGTCATGTAGTCGACGTTCACATAACACCACTAGAGGAGAGACAACATACATCTCATCAAAATATCGAATGAATACCAAATTCACATGACTCCTAATAGCAAGACTTCTCCCATGTCCTCAGGAACAAACGTAACTACTCACAAAGCATATTCATGTGCATAATCAGAGGAGTATTAATATGCATTAAGGATCTGAACATATGATCTTCCACCAAGTAAACCAATTAGCATCAATTACAAGGAGTAATCAACACTACTAGCAACCCACAGGTACCAATTTGTGGTTTTGATACAAGATTGGATACAAGAGATGAACTAGGATTTTGAGAGGAGATGGTGCTGGTGAAGATGTTGATGGAGACTGACCCCCTCCCGGCGAGAGGATCGTTGGTGATGACGATGGTGATGATTTCCCCCTCCCGGAGGGAAGTTTCCTCGACAGAACAGCTCCGCCGGAGCCCTAGATTGGTTCCGCCAAGGTTCCGCCTTGTGGCGGCGGAGTTTCGTCCCGTAAGCTTGCTTATGATTTTTTTTCTAGGGTAAAAGCCTTCATATAACAGAAGATGGGCATCGGAGGGCCACCAGGGGGCCCAGGAGACAGGGGCGCGCCTAGTAGGGGTGGGCGCGCCCCCCACCCTCCTGGCCAGGGTGTGGGTTGCTATGTCTTGAGCTTGCGTTGGTTTTCCTTGAAGAGGAAAGGGTGATGCAGCAATAGTAGCGTAAGTATTTCCCTCGGTTTTTGAGAACCAATCTATCAATCCAGTCTCCTCAAAAGTCCCACGCACCTACACAAATAAACAAAGAACTCGCAACCAACGCAATAAAGGGGTTGTCTATCCCTTCACGGCCACTTGCGAAAGTGAGATCTGATAGAGATAGTATGATAAGATAAAAATATTTTTGGTATTTTATAATATAGATTGGAAAAGTAAATATGCAAATAAAAGTAGATTTAAAGCTTATATGATAAAAGATAGACCCGGGTAGGTTTTACTAGTGGCTTCTCTCAAGATAGCATAAGTATTACGGTGGGTGAACAAATTACTGTCGAGCAATTGATAGAATAGCAAATAATTATGAGATTATCTAGGCATGATCATGTATATAGGCATCATGTCCGCGACAAGTAGACCGACTCCTGCCTGCATCTACTACTATTACTCCACACATCGACTGCTATCCAGCATGCATCTAGAGTATTAAGTTCATAAGAACAGAGTAACGCATTAAGAAACATGACATGATGTAGAGGGATAAACTCATGCAATATGATATAAACCCCAACTTTTTATCCTCGATGTCAACAATACAATAAGTGCCTTGCTGCCCCTGCTGTCACTGGGAAAGGACACCGCAAGATTGAACCCAAAGCTAAGCACTTCTCCCATTGCAAGAAAGATCAATCTAGTAGGCCAAACCAAACTAATAATTCAAAGAGACTTGCAAAGATAACTCAATCATACATAAAAGAATTCAGAGGATATTCAAATATTTCTCATAGATAAACTTGATCATAAACCCACAATTCATCGGATCTCGGCAAACACACCGCAAAAAGAGTTACATCGAATAGATCTCCAAGAAGATCGAGAAGAACATGGTATTGAGATCCAAAAAGAGAGAAGAAGCCATCTAGCTAATAACTATGGAACCGAAGGTCTGTGGTAAACTACTCACCACTCATCGGAGGGGCTATGGTGTTGATGTAGAAGCCCTCCATGGTCGGTTCCCCCTCCGGCGGAGCGCCGGCGAAGGCTCCAAGATGGGATCTCGCGAATACAGAAGGTTACGGCGGTGGAATTAGGTTTTTGTTGGCTCCCCTGATGTTTTCGGGGTACGTGGGTATATATGGGAGGAAGAAGTAGGTCGGTGGCTGCCCGAGGGGCCCATGATATAGGGGGGCGCGCCCTCCACCCTCGTGGCCGCCTCGACTGCTTCTTGACTTGCACTCCAAGTCCCCTGGATCACGTTCGTTCCAAAAATCACGCTCCCAATGCTTTCATTCCGTTTGGCCTCCGTTTGATATTACTTTTCTTCGAAATACTGAAATAGGCAAAAAAACAGCAATACGGGTTGGGCCTCTGGTTAGTAGGTTAGTCCCAAAAATGGTATAAATGTGTAAAATAAAGCCCATAAACATCCAAAACGGGTAATATAATAGCATGGAACAATCAAAAATTATAGATATGTTGGAGACGTATCAAGCATCCCCAAGCTTAATTCCTACTCGTCCTCGAGTAGGTAAATGATAAAAATAGAATTTTTGATGTGGAATGCTACCTAGCATAATTCTCAATGAAATTTTCTTTATTGTGGCATGAATGTTCAGATCCAAATGATTCAAAATAAAAGTTCATATTAACATAAGAAATAGCAATACTTCAAGCATACTAATCAAAGAAATCATGTCTTCCCAAAATAACATGGCTAAAGAAAGTTCATGCCTACAAAAATCATATAGTTAGGCTATGCTTCATTTTCGTCACACAAAAATGCTCCCAAATTATACACCCCCGATGACAAGCCAAGCAATTGTATCGTACTTACATAATCTCAAACTTTTTCAACTTTCATGCAATACATGAGCGTGAGCCATGGATATAGCACTATGGGTGGAATAGAATATCATGATGGGGATTGTGTGGAGAAGACAAAAAAAGGAGAAAGTATCGCATTGACGAGGATAATCAATGGGCTATGGAGATGCCCATCAATTGATGTCAACATGAGGAGTAGGGATTGCCATGCAATGGATGCACTAGAGCTATAAATGTATGAAAGCTCAACAAAATAAAACTAGTGGGTGTGCATCCAACGTGCTTGCCCATGAAGACCTAGGGCATTTTGAGGAAGCCCATCGTAGGAATATACAAGCCAAGTTCTATAATGAAAAATTCCCACTAGTATATGAAAGTGACAACATATGGGACTCTCTATATGAAGAACATGGTGCTACTTTGAAGCACAAGTGTGGAAAAGAGATAGTAACATTGCCCCTTTTTTATTTTTTTTATTTTTTTCTTTTTTTGGCCTTTCTTTTTTTCTTTTGGCCTTTCTTTTTTTTCTTTTTTTCTTTGGCCTTTCCTTTTTTTGGCCTTTCTTTTTTTCTTTTTGGGGACAATGCTCTAATAATGATGATCATCACACTTTTATTGATTTACAACTCATGAATTACAACTCAAAACTAGAACAAGATATGACTCTATATGAATGCCTCCGGTGGTGTACCGGGATGGGCAAGGAAACAAGAGTGACATGTATGAAAAATTATGCAAAGTGGCCTTGCCACAAATAGGATGTCAACTACATGATCATGCAATGGCAATATGACAATAGTAATGTGTGTCATGATGATAAACGGGACGGTGGAAAGTTGCATGGCAATATATCTCGGAATGGCTATGGAAATGCCATAATAGGTAGGTATGGTGGCTGTTTTGAGGAAGATATAAGGAGGTTTATGTGTGATAGAGCGTATCATATCACGGGGTTTGGATGCACCAGCGAAGTTTGCACCAACTCTCAAGGTGAGAAAGGGCAATGCACGGTACCGAAGAGGCTAGCAATGATGGAAAGGTAAAAGTGCGTATAATCCATGGTCTCAACATTAGTCAAAAGAACTCATATACTTATTGCAAAAATCTACAAGTCATCAAAAACAAAGCACTATGCGCATGCTCCTAGAGGGATAGATTGGTAGGAAAAGACCATCGCTTGTCCCCGACTGCCACTCATAAGGATGCACAATCTAAGAACACCTCATGTTTCAAATTTGTTACACAACTTTAGCCATACGTGCATGCTACGGGACTTGCTAACTTCAACACAAGCAGTCTTTAAATTCATAATCACCCAACTAGCATGACTTTAATATCACTACCTCCATATCTCAAAACAATTATCAAGTATCAAATTGACCATAGCATTCAATTCACTTCCTATGATAGTTTTTATTATACCCAACTTGGATGCCTACCATTCTAGGACCAATTTTATAACCATAGCAAATACCATGCTGTTCTAAGAGACTCTCAAAATAATATAAGTGAAGCATGAGAGACTAGCAATTTCTACAAAATCAAGCCACCGCCGTGCTCTAAAAGATATAAGTGAAGTACTAGAGCAAAAACTATCTAGCTCAAAAGATATAAGTGAAGCACATAGAGTACTCTAATAAATTCCAATCGAGTGGGCTTCTCCCAAAAGGTGTGTACAGCAAGGATGATTGTGGAAAACAAAAAATTAAATACTAATATCATACAAGACGCTCCAAGCAAAACACATATCATGTGGCGAATAAAAATATAGCTCCAAGTAAAGTTACCGATAAACAAAGACGAAAGAGGGGATGCCTTCCGGGGGTATCCCCAAGATTAGGCTTTTGGATACTCTTGAATATCTTGGGGTGCCATGAGCATCCGCAAGCTTAGGCTCTTGCCACTCCTTATTCCATAGTCCATCAAATCTTTACCCAAAACTTGAAAACTTCACAACACAAAACTCAACAGGAAATCTCATAAGCTCAGTTAGTGAAAGAAAGCAAAACCACAACATAAGTTACTATAATGAACTCATTATTTCTTTATATTGGTGTTAAACCTACTGTATTATAAGTTCTCTATGGTTCATACCACATGATACTAGCCATAGATGCATCAAAATAAGCAAACAACACACGAAAAACAGAATATGTCAAAAACAGAACAGTCTGTAGCAATCTGTAACCCACGAATACTTCTGGAACTCTAAAAATCCTACAAAAATAGGAAGTCCTGGGAAATTTGTCTATTGATCTACAGCAAAATGAATCAATGCAAAATCACGTTTCTGTGATTTAACAAAACTAATTTCGTGCGTGCAAAGTTTCTGTTTTTCAGCTGAATCAAATTAACTATCACCATAGGTTATCCTATAGGTTCTACTTGGCACAAAAACTAATTAAAACATAAAAACACATCTAAACAGAAGGTAGATGAAAAAACTATTACTAAACAGAAACAAAAACAAAAAACACAAATAAAATTGGGTTGCCTCCTGATACGTCTCCAACGTATCTATAATTTTTGATTGCTCCATGCTACTTTATCTACTGTTTTAGGCAATATTGGGCTTGATTATCCACTTTTATATTATTTTTGGGACTAACCTATTAACCAGAGGCCCAGCCCAGATTTGCTGTTTTATGCCTATTTCGGTGTTTCGAGGAAAAGGAATATCAGACGGAGTCAAAACAGAACGAAATCAACTGGAGAAGTTATTTTTGGAAGGAAAGCAACCCGGGAGACTTGAAGTCAACGTTAAGAAAGAAACGAGGAAGGCACGAGGTAGGGGGCGCGCCCACCCCCCTGGGCGCGCCCTCCACCCTCGTGGGGCCCTCGTGGCTCCCCTAACGTATTTCTTCCTCCTAGACATACCAATATACCCAAAAACTTCCAGAACAGAAGATAGATCGGGAGTTCCGCCGCCGCAAGCCTCTATAGCCACCAAAAACCAATCGGGACCCTATTCCGGCATCCTGCCGGAGGGGGATCCCATCACCGGTGGCCATCTTCATCATCCCGGCGCTATCCATGACGAGGAGGGAGTAGTTCACCCTCGGCGCTGAGGGTATGTGCCAGTAGCTATGTGTTTTGATCTCTCTCTCTCTTATGTTCTCTCTCGTGTTCCATCTATGGCACGATCTTGATGTATCCCGAGCTTTGCTATTGTAGTTGGATCTTATGATGTTTCTCCCCCTCTACTCTCTTGTGATGAATTGAGTTTTCCCTTTTGAATTTATCTTATTGGATTGACTCTTTATGAGAACACTTGATGTATGTCTTGCCGTGATTATCTGTGAAGACAATGGGATATCATGTGCCACTTGATGTATGTTTTGGTGACCAACTTGCGGGTTCCACCCATGAACCTATGCATAGGGGTTGGCACACATTCTTGACTCTCCGGTAGTAGCTTTGGGGCACTCTTTGAAGTACTTTTATGTTGGTTGGATGAATATGAGATTGTGTGATGCATATCGTATAATCATACCCACGGATACTTGAGGTGACAATGGAGTATCTAGGTGACATTAGGGTTTTGATTGATTTGTATCTTAAGGTGTTATTCTAGTACGAACTCTTTTATAGATCGATCCGAGAGAATAACTTTGTGGTGGTTTCATACCCGACCATAATCTCTACGTTTGTTCTCCGCTATTAGTGTCTTTGGAGTGACTCTTTATTGCATGTTGAGGGCTTGTCATATGTTCTATCTATGTTATTATTCTTGAGAGAACTTGCACTAGTGAAAGTATGAACCCTAGGCCTTGTTTCCTATCATTGCAATACTGTTTACGCTCACTTTTACCACTTGTTACCTTGCTGTTTTTATATTTTCAGATTACAAAAACCTATATCTACCATCCATATTGCACTTGTATCACCATCTCTTCGCCGAACTAATGCACCTATACAATTTACCATTGTATTGGGTGTGTTGGGGACACAAGAGACTCTTTGTTATTTGGTTGCAGGGTTGTTTGAGAGAGACCATCTTCATCCTACGCCTCCTACTGATTGATAAACCTTAGGTCATCCACTTGAGGGAAATTTGCTATTGTCCTACAAACCTGTGCACTTGCAGGCCCAACTACGTCTACAAGAAGAAGGTTGTGTAGTAGACATCAAGCTCTTTTCTGGCGCCGTTGCCGGGGAGGTGAATGCTTGAAGGTATATCTTTAGATCTTGCAATCGAATCTTTTTGTTTCTTGTTTTAGCACTAGTCTAGTTTATAAAAGAAAATTACAAAAAAATGGAATTAAGTTTGTCTCTTACGCTTCAACTTTTTAATATCTTTCGTGAGTATGATGGAAAGGATAATTGTGCTCAAGTGCTAGAAGAAGAAATCTATAGAATGTTTGGCACTAAATCTTTGAATGATGAGCATGATTGCAATGTTGTTAGTATGAATTCCTTGAATATCCATGATGCTAATGATATGCAAAGCCACAAGCTTGGGGAAGCTATGTTTGATGAATATGATATATTTTGTCCCCCAAGCTTTGATGAGCAAATTTACTATGATGAAAGCATGCCTTCTATTTATGATGATTATTGTGATGATACGTATGCTATAAAGAAGAAGTTTGCTTATGTGGAGAGTAGAAATTTTTCTATGCTTGTACATCATGAAAAGAATGCTTTAGGTGCTGGTTATATTGTTGAATTCATTCATGATTCTACTGAAAATTAATATGAGGGAGGAATATATGCTTGTAGGAATTGCAATAACGTCAAGTTTCCTCTCTATGTGCTTAAATTCCTAAAGCTATGCTTGTGTTACCTTCCTATGCTTGTTGATTATTGTTCCCATAAGTTGTTTGCTCACAAAATCCCTATGCATAGGAAGTGGGTTAGGCTTAAATGTGCTAGTCATATGCTTCATGATGCTCCCGTTATGTTTCAATTCTTATCTTTTTTGTGAGCATCATTGCCGTCATCATGCCTAGCTAGAAAGGCATTAAAGAAAAGCGCTTGTTGGGAGACAACCCAATATTTATCCTTACTGTTTTTGTGTGTACACATGATTATGCTACTGTAGTAAGCATGTTTTATATCTTTTGTTTCAATAAAGTGCCAAGTAAGACCTTTAAGATGGCTTACGGTGATAGTTGTGTTGATCCTGCTGAAAATCAGAAACTTTTGCACCCAGTAAATTAGTTTTGTTAATTCACAGAAACGTGCTTATGATCTTATTCTTTTTGCTCTGGATTGGTACACGAATTTCTTAGGACTTCCTAATTTGGTAGGATTTTTGGAGTTCCATAAGTGTACGTTTGATATAGATTACTACAGACTGTTCTGTTTTTGACAGATTCTGTTTTCTATGTGTTGTTTGCTTATTTTGATGAATCTATGAGTAGTATCGGAGGGTATGAACCATAGATAAGTTGGATTACAGTATATATTACACCAATATGAATTTAGAATGAGTTGATTACAGTACCTAAGTGGTCGTTTTATTTTCTTATACTAACGGAGCTTACGAGTTTTCTGTTGAGTTTTGTGTGGTTGAAGTTTTCAAGTTTTGGGTAAAGATTCGATGGACTATGTAATAAGGAATGACAAGAGCCTAAGCTTGGGGATGCTCAAGGCACCCCAAGGAAATATTCAAGGACAACCAAGAGCCTAAGCTTGGGGATGCCCCGGAAGGCATCCCCTCTTTTGTCTTCGTTCATCGGTAACTTTACTTGGAGCTATATTTTTATTCACCACATGATATGTGTTTTGCTTGGAGCATCATTTTATTTTGTCAGTATTTGCTTGCTGTTAGTTAGAATAACGTTTTGCTTCTTTAGTTTCAAATAAAAAAGTCAAGGATAGCCTTTGCCATGCTTATTTTGTTAGTTTGCATGTGCTGTTTGAAAACAGAAAGTTTACCGCTGTTGCAAGAATTCCCTAGAAAAGTCAGAGAATGGTCTAACGTTGAATATTTTTGCATATTGAGCTCTGATAAATTTATTACAGTGGGAATTTTAGTTCATAATTTTTGGAGTCAGGGAAGTATTGATACTCTTGCATTTTTTACAGACTGTACTGTTTTGACAGATTGCTGTTATGGTTGCATTGTTTGCATATGTTTGCTTGTTTAATGATTCTATTTGATGATAGGAGTATTAAATATATAGAGGCATTTAGTATTAAATGTTGAACAATTATTTTAGTGATTTGTTACATTAGAAGATGATAAGGTTTTGCATTGGTTTATACTAACCTATCTCACGAGTTCTTGTTGAGTTTGTTGTGAATGAAGCTTTTGATAAAAAGAGAAACCATGATATGAGAGGAATTAAGGATACACAAAAGCTCAAGCTTGGGGATGCCCAAGGCACCCCAAGATAATATTTCAAGAAGTCTCAAGCATCTAAGCTTGGGGATGCCCCGGTAGGCATCCCACCTTTCTTCTTCAACAACTATCGGTTAGTATCGGTTGAGCCTAAGTTTTTGCTTCTTCACATGAGTTATGCTATCCTTGCAATGTAGTTTTCTTTAGCTTTTCTTGCTGTTTGAATAAAGTATCAAGATCTGAAATTATTAAATGGGAGAGCCATCGCTTAGTTGCATAATTATTTAGCTACTCATTGATCTTCACTTATATCTTTCGGAGTAGTTTGTTGTTTGCTCATAGTGCTTCACTTATATTATTTTGAGAGTCTTAAATAGCATGGTAATTTGCTTAATGTTAATATACTTGGTGTTCAAGATATGTGAAACTTTATTTTGAGTGAATTGAATACTAAGATAAGTTTGATGCTTGATAATTGTTTTGAGATATGGAGGTGATAATATTAAAGTCGTGCTAGTTGGGTGATTATGAATTTGAGAAATACTTGTGTTGAAGTTTGCAAGTCCCGTAGCATGCACGTATGGTTAAAGTTGTGTAACAAATTTGAAACATGAAGTGTACCTGGCTTGTGCATCCTTATGAGTGGTGGTCGGGGACGAGCGATGGTCTTTTCCTACCAATCTATCCCCCTAGGAGCATGCGCGTAGTACTTGATTTTTGATGACTTCTAAATTTTTGCAATAAGTATATGAGTTCTTTTGACTAATGTTGAGTCCATGGATTATACGCACTTTTACCTTTCCGCCATTGCTAGCCTCTTCGGTACCGTGCATTGCCCTTTCTCACCTTGAGAGTTGGTGCAAACTTCGCCGGTGCATCCAAACCCCGTGATACGATACGCTCTATCACACATAAACCTCCTTATATCTTCCTCAAAACAGCCACCATACCTATCTATCATGGCATTTCTATAGCCATTCCGAGATATATTGCCATGCAACTTCCACCATCATCATCATGACATACATTACTTTTGTCATATTGCCATTGCATGATCTTGTAGTTGACATCGTATTTGTGGCAAAGCCACCATGCATTATTTTTCATACATGTCACTCTTGATTCATTGCACCATCCCGGTACACCGCCGGAGGCATTCATATAGAGTCATATCTTGTTCTAAGTTTTGAGTTGTAATCCTTGTGTTGTAATCAATAGAAATGTGATGATCATCATTATTAGAGCATTGCCCAAATAAAAAAGAAGAAGAGAAATGCCAAAAAGAAAAAAAGGCCCAAATATATATATATAAAGGGCAATGCTACTATCTCTTTTTTCCACACTTGTGCTTCAAAATAGCACCTTGTTCTTCATGTAGTGAGTCTCATATATTGTGCTTCAAAGTAGCACCTTGTTCCTCATGTAGTGAGTCTCATAAGTTTTCTTTTCTATACTAGTGGGAATTTTTCATTATAGAACTTGGCTTGTATATTCCTACGATGGGCTTCCTCAAATGCCCTAGGTCTTC
This sequence comes from Triticum aestivum, assembly GCF_018294505.1. NCBI lineage: Eukaryota > Viridiplantae > Streptophyta > Magnoliopsida > Poales > Poaceae > Triticum > Triticum aestivum. The sequence continues at coordinate 432,586,746 of NC_057795.1, read as the reverse complement.
GTGAGCAAGCAAGTTGGATGCACACCCACTAGTTTTCTTTTGTTGAGCATTCATAGCTCTAGTGCATCCGTTGCATGGCAATCCCTACTCCTCATGTTGACATCAATTGATGGGCGTCTCCATAGCCTGTTGATTAGCCTCGTCAACGTGAGACTTTCTCCTTTTTTGTCTACTCCATACAATCCCCATCATCATATTCTATTCCACCCATAGTGCTATATCCATGGCTCACGCTCATGTATTGCGTGAAGGTTGAAAAAGTTTGAGATTATTTAAGTATGAAACAATTGCTTGGCTTGTCATCGGGGGTATAGAAGTTGGGAACATCTTTGTGTGACGAAAATGAAGCATAGCCTAACCATATGATTTTGTAGGGATGAACTTTCTTTTGCCATGTTATTTTGAGAAGACATGATTGCTTTGATTAGTATGCTTGAAGTATTATTATTTTTGTGTCAATATGAACTTTTGTCTTGAATCTTTCGGATCTGAATATTCATATCACAACTAAGAAGTTTTACATTGAAATTATGCCAAAGTATCACTCCGCATCAAAAATTCTTTTTTATCATTTACCTACTCGAGGACGAGCAGGAATTAAGCTTAAGGATGCTTGATACGTCTCCAATGTATATATAATTTTTTATTGCTCCATGCTACTTTATCTACTGTTTTAGGCAATATTGGGCTTTATTATCCACTTTTATATTATTTTTGGGACTAACCTATTAACCAGAGGCCCAGCCCAGATTTGTTGTTTTATGCCTATTTCAATGTTTCGAGGAAAAGGAATATCAGACGGAGTCAAAACGGAACGAAATCAACTGGAGAAGTTATTTTTGGAAGGAAAGCAACCTGGGAGACTTGGAGTCCACGTCAAGAAAGAAACGAGGAAGGCACGAGGTAGGGGGGCGCGCCCACCCCCCTTGGGCGCGCCCTCCACCCTCGTGGGGCCCTCGTGGCTCCCCTGACGTATTTCTTCCTCCTATATATACCAATATACCCAAAAACTTCCAGAACAGAAGATAGGTCGGGAGTTCTGCCGCCGCAAGCCTCTGTAGCCACCAAAAACCAATCGGGACCCTGTTCCGGCACCCTGCCGGAGGGGGATCCCATCACCGGTGGCCATCTTCATCATCCCGGTGCTATCCATGACGAGGAGGGAGTAGTTCACCGTCGGGGCTGAGGGTATGTACCACTAGCTATGTGTTTTGATCTCTCTCTCTTGTGTTCTCTCTCGTGTTCCATCTATGGCACAATCTTGATGTATCCCGAGCTTTGCTATTGTAGTTGGATCTTATGATGTTTCTCCCCCTCTACTCTCTTGTGATGAATTGAGTTTCCCCTTTTGAAGTTATCTTATTGGATTGAGTCTTTATGAGAACACTTGATGTATGTCTTGCCGTGATTACCTGTGGTGACAATGGGATATCATGTGCCACTTGATGTATGTTTTGGTGACCAACTTGCGGGTTCCACCCATGAACCTATGCGTAGGGGTTGGCACACATTGTTGACTCTCCGTTAGTAGCTTTGGGGCACTCTTTGAAGTACTTTTATGTTGGCTGGATGAATTTGAGATTGTGTGATGCATATCGTATAATCATACCCACGGATACTTGAGGTGACAATGGAGTATCTAGGTGACATTAGGGTTTTGGTTGATTTGTATCTTAAGGTGTTATTCTAGTACGAACTCTTTTATAGATCGATCCGAAAGAATAACTTTGTGGTGGCTTCGTACCCGACCATAATCTCTACGTTTGTTCTCCGTTATTAGTGTCTTTGGAGTGACTCTTTGTTGCATGTTGAGGGCTTGTCATATGTTCTATCTATGTTATTATTGTTGAGAGAACTTGCACTAGTGAAAGTATGAACCCTAGGCCTTGTTTCCTATCATTGCAATACCGTTTACGCTCACTTTTACCACTTGTTACCTTGTTGTTTTTATATTTTCAGATTACAAAAACCTATATCTACCATCCATATTGCACTTGTATCACCATCTCTTCGCCGAACTAGTGCACCTATACAATTTGCCATTGTATTGGGTGTGTTGGGGACACAAGAGACTCTTTGTTATTTGGTTGCAGGGTTGTTTGAGAGAGACCATCTTCATCCTACACCTCCTACGGATTGATAAACCTTAGGTCATCCACTTGAGGGAAATTTGCTACTGTCCTACAAACCTATGCACTTCTAGGGCCAACAACGTCTACAAGAAGAAGGTTGTGTAGTAGACATCACCTCCCAACTAGCGCTATCGTTTAACACCCCTAGCTAGGCATAAAAGCGAGGATAGATCTAAGTAGTGCCATCTTTGGCACTCAATTCATAAGTAGCTCGCAAGATAGATTCATAAGGTAATTTGACTTTCTTTCTTGGAAATTGCTCCATGCCTTTCCTTAACGCAAATTGGAATCTAATATTCCCTTCCTTCATATCAATAACCGCGCCAATCGTTCTAAGGAAAGGTCTACCAAGAATAATAGGGCAAGAAAGATTGCAATCTATATCAAGAACGATAAAATCTACGGGCACCAAATTTCTATTTGCAACAATGAGAACATCATTGATCCTTCCCATTGGCTTTTTAATGGTGGAATCCGCAAGGTGAAAATTTAAAGAGCAATCATCAAGATCATGGAAACCTAGAATATCACATAAAGTTTTCGGAATCGTGGAAACACTAGCACCCAAATCACACAAAGCATAACACTCATGATCTTTAATTTTAATATTTATAGTACGTTCCCACTCATCATTAATTTTTCTAGGTATAGAAACTTCCAAATTAAGTTTTTCATCAAAAGATTGCATCAAGGCATCAACGATATGTTTGGTAAAAGCTTTATTTTGACTATAAGCACGAGGAGAATTCACAACGGATTGCAACAAGGAAATACAACCTTCTAAAGAACAATTATCATAATCAAATTCCTTGGAATCCGAGATAGTGGGTTCAACGCTATTTAAAGTCTTGACCTCTCCAATCCCACTTTTACCAAATTTAGCATCAAGATCTAAAAACTCCGAATTATTGGGACGCTTTTTAACTAAAGTTGACTCATCTCCAGTCCCATCATTATTAAAATTGATATTGCAAAACAAAGATCTAATAGGGGACACATCAATAACTTTAAGATCTTCATCATTATTATCATGGAAACTAGAAGAACACGCCTTTACAAAGCAATCTTTCTTAGCACGCAATCTAGTGTTTCTTTCTTTGCACTCATCAATGGACACTCTCATTGCTTTGAGAGACTCATTGATATCATGCTTAGGATAAGTAGATCTAAGTTTCAAAGAATCAACATCAAGCGAGAGTCTATCAATGTTCCTAGCCAAGTCATCAACTTTGAGCAATTTTTCTTCAAGCAAGGCATTAAAATTCTTATGAGAGATCATTAATTCTTTCACACGATTCTGAAAATCAGAGGGCATCTTATTAAAATTACCATAAGAATTATTGTAGTAATTTCCATAATTATTAGAGGAATTACTAGGGAACGGTCTAGGATTAAAGTTTCCTCTATAAACATTGTTACCGAAACTATTCCTACCAACAAAATTCACATCCATAGATTCATTATTATTCTCAACCAAAGTAGACAAAGGCATATCATTGGGATCAAGAGGAGCACTCTTAGTAGCAAACAATTTCATAAGTTCATCCATCTTTCCACTCAAAACATTAATTTCTTCTATAGCATGCACTTCTTTTACTAGAAGATCTTTCAATATGCCATTGAGAATAATTAGCCATAATATTATCAAGGAGTTTTGTAGCATCTCCTAAGGTGATTTCCATAAATGTGCCTCCTGCAGCCGAATCTAAAAGATTTCTAGAAGCAAAATTCAATCCGGCATAAAAATTTTGTATGATCAGCCATAAGTTCAAACCATGAGTAGGGCAATTGCGAATCATCAATTTCATTCTTTCCCAAGATTGGGCAACATGCTCATGATCAAGTTTTTTAAAATTCATAATATCGTTCCTAAGAGTGATGATCTTAGCGGGAGGAAAATACTAGAGATAAAAGCATCTTTGCACTTGTTCCAAGAATCAATACTATTTTTCGGCAAAGACGAAAACCAAACTTTAGCACGATCTCTAAGAGAAAACAGAAATAACTTCAATTTAACAATATCATTGTCTGTATCTTTCTTCTTTTGCATATCACACAAATCAACAAAGTTGTTTAGATGGGTAGCGTCATCTTCACTAGGAAGGCCGGCGAATTGATCTTTCATAACAAGATTCAGCAAAGCAGTATTGATTTCACAAGACTCAACATCATTAAGAGGAGCAGTCGGAGTACTAAGGAAATCATTATTATTTGTATTGGAGAAATCACACAATTTGGTATTATCTTGCACCATGGCGACAAGTAATCCGCACACAAGCAAATAGGAAAAAGGCAAGCGAGAGAGAGGGAAGAGATTGGGAAAGAGAGGGCGAATAAAACGACAAGGGTGAAGTGGGGGAGAGGAAAACGAGAGGCAAATGGCAAATAATGTAAATGCGAGGGAGATGAGTTTGTGATGGGCACTTGGTATGTCTTGACTTGAGCGAAGACATCCCCAGCAATGGCGCTAGAAATCATTCTTGCTACTTCTTGAGCTTGCGTTGGTTTTCCTTGAAGAGGAAAGGGTGATGCAGCAATAGTAGCGTAAGTATTTCCCTCAGTTTTTTAGAACCAAGGTATCAATCCAGTAGGAGGTTCCTCAAAAGTCCCACGCACCTACACAAACAAATAAACTTGCAACCAATGCAATAAAGGGGTTGTAAATCCCTTCATGGCCACTTGCGAAAGTGAGATCTGATAGAGATAGTATGATAAGATAAATATATTTTTGGTATTTTACAATATATATTGGAAAAGTAAAGATGCAAATAAAAGTAGATTGAAAGCTTATATGATAAAAGATAGACCCGGGGGCCATAGGTTTCACTAGTGGCTTCTCTCAAGATAGCATAAGTATTACGGTGGGTGAACAAATTACTGTCGAGCAATTGATAGAAAAGCGAATAATTATGAGATTATCTAGGCATGATCATGTATATAGGCATCACGTCCGTGACAAGTAGACCGACTCCTGCCTGCATCTACTACTATTACTCCACACATCGACCGTTATCCAGCATGCATCTAGAGTATTAAGTTCATAAGAACAGAGTAACGCATTAAGAAAGATGACATGATGTAGAGGGATAAACTCATGCAATATGATATAAACCCTATCTTTTTATCCTCGATGGAAACAATACGATGCGTGCCTTGCTGCCCCTGCTGTCACTGGGAAAGGACATCGCAAGATTGAACCCAAAGCTAAGCACTTCTCCCATTGCAAGAAAGATCAATCTAGTAGGCGAAACCAAACTGATAATTCGAAGAGACTTGCAAAGATAACTCAATCATACATAAAAGAATTCAGAGGAGATTCAAATATTTCTCATAGATAAACTTGATCAAAAACCCACAATTCATCGGATCTCGGCAAACACACCGCAAAAAGAGTTACATCGAATAGATCTCCAAGAAGATCGAGGAGAACATGGTATTGAGATCCAAAAAGAGAGAAAAAGTCATCTAGCTAATAACTATGGACCCGAAGGTCTGTGGTAAACTACTCACAACTCATCTGAGGGGCTATGGTGTTGATGTAGAAGCCCTCCGTGGTCGATTCCCCCTCCGGCGGAGCGACGGCGAAGGCTCCAAGATGGGATCTCGCGGATACAGAAGGTTACGGCGGTGGAATTAGGTTTTCGTTGGCTCCCCTGATGTTTTCGGGGTACGTGGGTATATATAGGAGGAAGAAGTAGGTCGGTGGCCGCCCGACAGGCCCACGAGATAGGGGCACGCCCTGTAGGGGTGGGCGCGCCCTCCACCCTCGTGGCCGCCTCGGCTGCTTCTTGACTTGCACTCCAAGTCCTCTGGATCACGTTCGTTCCAAAAATCACGTTGCCGAAGGTTTCATTCCGTTTGGACTCCGTTTGATATTCCTTTTCTCCGAAATACTGAAATAGGCAAAAAACAGCAATACGGGCTGGGCCTCTGGTTAGTAGGTTAGTCCCAAAAATGATATAAATGTGTAAAATAAAGCCCATAAACATCCAAAACGGGTAATATAATAGCATGGAACAATTAAAAATTATAGATATGTCAGAGACGTATCATGGGCCCCTCTGGTGTTTTCTTCGCTCAATAATTCTTATTAATTCCAAAAATAACTTCCATGGAGTTTCAGGATTTTTGGAGCTGTGCAGAATAGGTTTCCAATATTTTCTCCTTTTCCAGCCAGAATTCCAGCTGCCAGCATTCCCCCTCTTCATGGTAAACCTTGTAAAATAAGAGAGAATAGCCGTAAGTATTGAGACATAATGTGTAATAACAACTCATAATGCAATAATTATTGATATAAAATCATGATGCAAAATGGACGTATCAACTCCCCCAAGCTTAGACCTCGCTTGTCCTCAAGCGGTAGCCGAAATCGAAAAATATATCCACATGTTTAGAGATATAGGTGTCGACAAAAATAAAATACGGACATGAGGGCATCATGATCATTCTTATAACAGCAACATATATAGATTTTGTCATATGATTTCTTATGCTCTAGTAACAATCAATTCACAATGTCAAGTATGGTTCAGAAACTTCATTGATAACTAACAAACTATAATCTCAGTCACTGAAGCAACTGCAATTTATCATAACATCAGAAAGAGTCAAGAATAGAGCCTTTCGGCAAGTCCACATACTCAACTATCATGTAGCCTTCTACAATTGCTAACACTCACGCAATACTTGTGGTTATGGAGTTTCAACCGGACACTAAGAAAGATAGGGGCTTAAGGTGTCGCCTCCCAACGTATTCACCTTTGGGTGATGTCAACAATAATAATTCATGCTAACTTACATCCAATTGGATATATATATCAAGATCTTTCAAACACGAGGAGCTTGCCAAAGGATAAAATGAAAAAGGGAAAAGGTGAAGATCACCTTGACTCAAGCATAAAGTAAAAACATAAAGTAAAAGATAGGCCCTTCATAGAGGGAAGCAGAGGTTGTCATGTGCTTTTAGGGTTGGATGCATAAAATTTTAATGCAAAAGAACGTCACTTTATATTGCCACTTGTGATATGAAACTTTATTATGCAGACCGTCGCTTTTATTACTTCCATATCACACGATCGTATAAAGCTTATTTTCTCCGCACTAATAAGTCATACATATTTAGAGAGCAATTTTTATTGCTTGCAACATGACAACTTACTTGAAGGATCTTACTCAATCCATAGGTAGGTATGGTGGACTCTCATGGCAAAACTGGGTTTAAGGATATTTGGAAGCACAAGTAGTATCTCTACTTGGTGCAAGGAATTTTGGCTAGCATGAGGGGGAAAGGCAAGCTCAACATGTTGGAAAGATCAATGACAATATACTTTAACTGAGATGTGAGAAAACATAAACCATTACGTTGTCTTCCTTGTCCAACATCAACTCTTTTAGCATGTCATACTTAATGAGTGCTCACAATCATAAAAGATGTCCAAGATAGTATATTTATATGTGAAAACCTCTCTTTCCTTATTACTTCCTATTAATTGCAACGATGACCAAAACTATGTTTGTCAACTCTCAACAACTTTTATGCCTCATACTTTTTATGTGTGAACTCATTACTATCCATAATATCAATATGAACTCTTTTATTCTTTTTATTCTTTCTACTTTCTCAAGATCATAGCAAGATAGCAAAGCCCTTGACTCAACACTGATCTTTATTATAGATAGCTCATGGACTCGATTACAAAAAGAGATCACAAAGCAAAACTCAAAACTACTTGATACCAAAACTTCAATCTACTAGATTAAGATATTACTAAAAGGATCGAACTAAGTAAAACAGTAAAGATAGGAGTGTGATGGTGATACGATACTGGGGCACCTCCCCCAAGCTTGGCAGTTGCCAAGGGGAGTGCCCATACCCATGTGATTATGTCCTCGGAGGTGGTGAAGAAGGAGTTGTTGATGATGTAGGCTTGTCGTCCATCTTCCAAGGCATGGGCTCACCATCATAGAAGTATGATCGAGTCTCCGGGATCCTCAAATCTGCAGCCAAACTCATCCTCTTGAATCTATATTCATACTCATAGTTTTGGTTTTGTAGGTCATAGATCTGGGCTTGGAGGTGCTCGATTTTCTCTTGAAGATTAAAGACGGTCTCCCCAATGATCTTGGCATCCAGCTTGTGATTGTTGGTGAACTCTGTGATCATCATATGGTTGGCGTCGAGTCCACGCTCCACCATCCCTTGGCACTTGAAAACTTGTTGCTCCATGGCTTCGAGCTTTGTCTCCACGCTTCCGGTACGCCTTGGTCCCTCCACATCGCAGATGTGCAGCACCCCCTCATGCATCTCAATGGTTTGAGGATGTTGCAGCACCTCCGTGAGATAGGGGTTGATAACCCTCTCGAAAAACTTGTCCGTGGGAGCGCTTGGAGACATCATGGTGCTCTAGATCTGTCAGAAAAACAGCTCGAAACGAAAACAGAGGATATTTGCGTGATACGGTGGTCAAAACCTTCAGGAGATTATATAATGAATTTTTACCGACCAAAATACGTAACGTGCAAGAAAACGGAGTCTGGGAGGCACACGAGGTGCCCACGAGACAGGGGGCGCGCCCTCCACCCTCGTGGAGGCCTCGTGTCCTTCCCGGATTACTTCTTTCTTCCCAAAATTCTTAAATATTCCAAAACAGAGAAAAATTGCCATTAGAACTGTTTTGGAGTCGGTTTACTTACCGTAGCACATACCTATTCCTTTTCGGAGTCTGAAACATTCTGGAAAGTGTCCCTTATGTATTCCTCCGGGGTTACAGTCTCAATTATATTAGTTTCAACATTGATAGGATTACCTGAGATATAATTTTTGATTCTTTGACCGTTCACCACCCTCGGACTTGTGCCTTCAAAGTTGTTGATTTTTATGGCACCAAAATGATAGACCTCCTTGATAACATAAGGACCTTCCCATTTAGAGAGAAGTTTTCCTGCAAAAAATCTTAAACGAGAGTTGAATAACAACACATAATCCCCTACGCTAAACTCACACTTTTGTATCCTTTTGTCATGCCATCTTTTAACTTTTTCTTTGAACAGCTTGGCATTCTCATAGGCTTGGGTTCTCCATTCATCAAGTGAGCTAATATCAAACAACCTCTTCTCATCGGCAAGTTTGAAGTCATAGTTGAGCTCTTTAATAGCCCGATATGCTTTATGTTCAAGTTCAAGAGGTAAGTGACATCCTTTTCCATAAACCATCTTATACGGAGACATACCCATAGGATTTTTATATGCAGTTCTATAGGCCCATAATGCATCATCAAGTTTCTTGGACCAATTCTTTCTAGATCTATTGACAGTCTTTTGGAAAATTAATTTGAGCTCTCTATTGCTCAACTCTACTTGACCACTAGACTGCGGGTGATAAGGAGATGTGATTCTATGATTAACATCATACTTAGCAAGCATCTTACGGAAAGCACCATGAATAAAATGTGAACCACCATCAGTCATAAGATATCTAGGGACTCCAAACCTCGAAAAATAACTTCTTTAAGCATTTTAATAGAAGTGTTATGATCAGCACTACTAGTTGGAATAGCTTCTACCCACTTAGTAACGTAATCAACAACAACTAAAATATGTGTATATCCATTAGAGGCAGGAAAAGGTCCCATATAATCAAAGCCCCAAACATCAAATGGTTCAATAATAAGAGAATAGTTCATAGGAATTTCTTGACGTCTACTAATATTACCTATTCTTTGACATTCATCACAAGACAAGACAAACTTACGAGCATCTTTGAAGAGAGTAGGCCAATAAAAACCGGACTGCAATACCTTATGTGTAGTTCTATCTCCAGCGTGGTGTCCTCCATATGATTCGGAGTGACACTTGCGTAGGATATGTTCCTGTTCATGCTCAGGTACACAACGTCTAATAACACCATCTACTCCTCCTTTATAAAGGTGTGGGTCATCCCAGAAGTAATGTCTTAAATCATAAAAGAACTTTTTCTTTTGCTGGTATGTGAAACTAGGTGGTATAAATTTAGCAACAATATAATTAGCATAATCAGCATACCAAGGAGCAGTACGAGAAGCATTAATGACCGCTAATTGTTCATCAGGAAAGCTATCATCAATACGTAGTGGGTCATCAAGAACATTCTCTAACCTAGACAAGTTGTCTACAACGCGGTTCTCAGCTCCCTTTCTATCAATAATATGCAAATCAAATTATTGGAGCAAGAGAACCCATCTAATAAGTCTAGGCTTAGCATCTTTCTTTTCCATAAGATATTTAATAGCAACATGATCAGTGAGAATAGTAACTTTAGAATCAACAATATAAGGTCTGAACTTATCACATGCAAACACAACTGCTAAGAACTCTTTTTCAGTATTAGCATAATTTGTCTGGGCGGTATCAAGAGTTTTACTAGCATACTGGATACCATTCAATTTCTTATCAACTCTTGGACCTAGAACAACACCTACAACATAATCACTAGCATCACACATAATTTCAAAGGGTAAATCCCAATCAGGTGACTGAACAATAGGTGCGGTGATCAAAGCTTTCTTAAGTATTTCAAATGCTTCTACACAATCATCATTAAATACAAAAGGAATATCTTTTTGCAATAAATTAGTCAGAGGCCTAGAGATTTTAGAGAAGTCCTTAATGAACCTCCTATAAAAACCGGCATGACCAAGGAAACTTCTTATACCTTTTATGTCCTTGGGACATGGCATCTTTTCAATAGCATCAACTTTAGCTTTATCAACTTCAATACCTCTCTCGAAAATCTTATGCCCCAAGACAATGCCTTCATTAACCATAAAGTGTCACTTTTCCCAATTCAAGATGAGACTAGTGTCTTCACATCTCTGCAAAACTCGATCAAGGTTGCTCAAGCAATCATCAAAAGAGGATGCATAAACGGAGAAATCATCCATGAATACCTCACAAATCTTTTCACAAAAGTCAGAGAATATAGCCATCATGCATCTTTGAAAGGTAGCAGGTGCATTACATAAACCAAAAGGCATACGTCTATAAGAAAAAGTACCGAAAGGGCAAGTAAAAGTAGTTTTTGATTGATCCTCCGGTGACACAGGTATTTGAGAGAAACCCGAATAACTATCTAGAAAGCAAAAATGTGTATGTTTGGAGAGTCTTTCTAGCATTTGATCAATAAAAGGTAAAGGGTAATGATCTTCCTTAGTAGCTTTATTTAATTTACGGAAATCAATTACCATCCTGTAACCTATAATAATTCTTTGCAGGATTAATTCATCTTTATCATTAGGAACGACAGTAATACCTCCCTTCTTAGGAACGCAATGGACATGACTTACCCAATCACTATCAGCAACGGGATAAATTATACCTGCCTCAAGGAGCTTTAGTATCTCCTTCCTTACCACTTCTTTCATCTTAGGATTCAATCATCGTTGAGGATCTCTAACTGGTTTGGCATCTTTCTCCACTTTAATTTTGTGTTGGCATAGAGTGGGACTAATGCCCTTAAGATCATCAAGAGTATATCCAATAGCAGCACGGTGCTTCTTCAGAGTTTTCAATAATCTTTCTTCTTCTTTCTCTGAAAGGTTAGCACTAATAATAATAGGATATATTTTCTTTTCATCAAGATAAGCATACTTAAGATTGTTAGGTAATGGTTTGAGCTCAAACACGAGATCACCCTTGGGTGGAGGACGATCCCCTAGGATTTCAACAGGCAAATTGTGTTTCATAATAGGACCCTATTGAAGGAATACTTTATCTATTTCCCTTCTTTCATTCATAAACATATCATTTTCATGATCTAGCAAATATTGTTCTAACGGATCAGTAGGAGGCACGACAATAGAAGCAAGACCAATAATCTCATCCTTACTAGGTGATTCTTTATCACGGGGCTGTCTACGAAACTTAGCAAAATTAAATTCATGAGACATATCCCCTAAGCCAATTGTAACAGTATCCTTTTCACAATCAATCCTAGCATTAACAGTATTCAAGAATGGTGTACCAAAAATAATGGGACAAACGTCATCTTGTGGGGACCCAAGAACAAGAAAATCAGCAGGATATTTAACTTTCCCACACAAGACTTCAACATCTCTAACAATCCCAACTGGCTTAATGGTATCCCTATTGGCAAGCTTAATAGTAACATCAATACCTTCTATTTGTGGTTTTGATACAAGATTGGATACAAGAGATGAACTAGGATTTTGAGAGGAGATGGTGCTGGTGAAGATGTTGATGGATATTGACCCCCTCCCGATGAGAGGATCGTTGGTGATGACGATGGTGATGATTTCCCCTTCCCGAAGGGAAGTTTCCCTGGCAGAACAGCTCCGCCAGAGCCCTAGATTGGTTCCGCCAAGGTTCCGCCTCTTGGCGGCGAAGTTTCGTCCCGTAAGCTTGCTGATGATTTTTTAGGGTAAAAGCCTTCATATAGCAGAAGATGGGCACCGGAGGGCCACCAAGGGGCCGAGGAGACAGCGGGCGCGCCTAGTAGGGGTGGGGGCTCCCCCCACCCTCCTGGCCAGGCTGTGGGCCCCCTCTGGTGTTTTCTTCGCTCAATAATTCTTATTAATTCCAAAAGTAAGTTCCATGGAGTTTCAGGATTTTTGGAGCTGTGCAGAATAGGTTTCCAATATTTGCTCCTTTTCCAGCCAGAATTCCAGCTGCCGACATTCCCCCTCTTCATGGTAAACCTTGTAAAATAAGAGAGAATAGCCATAAGTATTGAGACATAATGTGTAATAATAGCCCATAATGCAATAAATATTGATATAAAAGCATGATGCAAAATGGATGTGTCAATTGGATATGGTGTAAAATTAATGGCAGATGACGTCATGGCGGGTTACCGCAATCATAGGAGATGATGTCATGGCAGGTTATCAGATCTCGCACAGATAAAGAAGGAAGGATTTTTTCTAAGTGTTGAAGATTGACATGAACAAGTTCAAATCAATCTGGGGCCTAATGTTGGGGATATGATTATTAGGTATGACCTGCCTAGGAGGGGCCGGGTTATACCTATGGCGGTTCATCAATACGAAGCCCATGAGGATATTGAAGATGGCAGTTCATGAAGCGAAGGCCCAAGAGTGACTTAAGGCCCATAGGAGTAAACGACCATATGTGTATGACTTGTATTGTAAGGCAGGTATTTTTAGTCACCGAGCGGGACACGTTGTTTATGAGCCGGCCAGGACTCCGTGAGCCGCTGGGCGTCAACTTGTGTATATAAAGGGATGACCCGGCGGCGGTTCAGGGCAAGAAAGAAGAGATCAAAAGCTAGGTCAAGTGTATTCGCTCCCTAGTAACTGAGACATAAGCAATACCATCTCAAACTGGATTAGGCCTTTACCTTCACCGCAAGGGGCCGAACCAGTATAAACTCTCTGTGTCCTTTGTCCCTTTTAACCCCTTTAAGCCAACCTAGTTGCGATGGGTCCATGACGAAGTCCTCACACTAGGACATCTGTCGTGACGATTCCACGACAGAGGACGTGGGCACCGCTCCACATCAAGGTTTTTATGTGGCCGACTCTTCAGGACCCAATGTTGGACTGCTGGTAGGATCGGGCGCTATCACTACTAGGGAAAAACTTATAGGCACACGCTTACTAGTAGCGCAGGTTTATACCCCTTGCTACTGCTACTTAGTAGTGCGCGGGTTTATACCCCCCGCTGAGGGAGTCCTGGATTAAGGGGTTCTCGGACAACTGGACTATATACTTTGGCCGGACTGTTGGACTATGAAGATACAAGATTGAAGACTTTGTCCCGTGTCCGGATGGGACTCTCCTTTGCGTGGAAGGCAAGCTTGGATATTCGGATGTGTAGATTTCCTTCTCTGTAACTGACTCCGTGTAACCCTAGCCCCTTCCGGTGTCTATATAAACCAGAGGGTTTAGTCCGTAGGACAACAACAATCAGAATCATAGGATAGCTTCTAGGGTTTAGCCTCTATGATCTCGTGGTAGATAAACTCTTGTAATACTCATATCATCAAGATCAATCAAGCAGGAAGTAGGGTATTACCTCCATCGAGAGGGCCCGAACCTGGGTAAAACATCGTGTCCCCTGCCTCCTATTACCATTAGCCTTAGACGCACAGTTCGGGACCCCCTACCTGAGATCCGCCGGTTTTGACACCGACATTGGTGCTTTCATTGAGAGTTCCACTATGCCTTCCCGATAAGGCTTGATGGCTCGCCTCATTATCAAGGATAACATTACCTCCAGAGGATCCTTGGCTATAGGCCAAACTCTCCGGCCGGGCGATTTCGTCATGGCCGCCCGTTCGGCCGTCGCGCCGACGATGACATCGCAGGTCATCAAAAACAACCTCCGTGTCAGCCCGGAATTCACCGAGCAGATGGATCCGATTGAGCTCTCCTCCTTGAACGAGCTCTTGGATCGCATCGCCGCCCTGGGGGTCTCAACGGATTATGATCGGATTGGGCTTAAACCTGACCTAAGGGAGATTAACTCTCCGCTGGTCACCCATCAGATAGCGGTGGTGGAGGAACAAAACGGCAATTCTTCCTCTATTTTGAGGACGAACTATGTCCAGATTCCCGAGCTCTCTGAGCCGGATACCTGTTTACCGGAGAGCGTGGCCCAGGCTCCGAACTTAGAACCGGACAGCGGGCCACAAGCATTGGGCAATATCCTGGAGCCTGAGATGCCAAGCTCAGGAGCTCCTTTACCGCTGGGTTTCAGATTGGGTCAGGACGTGGACTTAATTTCACCCACCCACCCAGATGCAAGCGATCTTTCCCATATCAGACAAGAGCCCCAAGAGACAGTACACCACTTCTGGGCCAGATTCCTCCTTGTAATGAGCAAGGTAAGGACTGTCACGAGGAAGACGCAATCTTATTCTTTTGCAAAAATTGCACGGACAAGGGAATTCTCAATGCCATAAGTCGTCGTGACATAGCACACTTTGCCAACCTGGCGGCCATAGTACAGAAGTATTGCGTGATGGAAATCACCTGGAAGACCCAAACAAAATTCTGGGATCCTCTGGCCCTAACTAAACGGTTGTGCTTTCGCAAGTCACCCAACAGAATTAGAAAGAAGCCAAAGCCCTCTACAGGGCATGGAACCGTACTGGAGGGACGGCTCAATAGGCCGTGCAAAATTCACATACTCCGGATACCATCAGATCAAGACAGCGGAGTCCGATCAAGTCGCAATGACATTTATCACTCCATACGGTCCCTTCTGTTTTAACACCATGCCTTTCGGGCTCAAAAAATGCCGGTGCAACCTATCAACGCATGATCCAGACATGCCTGGAAACTCAAATCAGCAAAACAGTGAAGGCTTACATAGACGATGTGGTCATTAAAACCAGACACGTCGAATCATTAATAGACGACTTGAGGCTTACGTTCGACAATCTCCGAACATACGACATCAATCTCAACCCGGAGAAATGCGTTTTCGGCGTACCAGCCGGAAAACATTGGGCTTTATTGTCTCTAATAGAGGAATCGAAGCAAATCCGGATAAAATCCGAGCTCTGTCACAGTTGGCTACCCCAACAGACCTCAAGCAAATCCAGAAATTAACTGGATGCGTGGCCGTCCTAAGCCGCTTTATCTCCCGATTAGGAGAAAAGGCGCTACCTCTTTATCGCCTTCTTCGATGCACCGAACACTTCGAGTGGACGGATGCGGCTACGGCAGGGCTGGAGGAAATAAAATCCCTCTTGGCCACCAATCCAATTCTGGCAGCGCCAAATGTGGCGAACCCATGTTGCTATACATAACTGCAACGCACCAGGTTGTAAGCGCAGTGCTCGTCATCGAACGAGAGACGGATGGACATAAATTCCCATTACAAAAGCCGGTATACTACGTACCCACCGTCCTCACTCCATAGAAGTCACAGTACCCACATTATGAAAAGATAGCATACGCGGTCTTCATGGCATCCCGAAAACTACGACACTACTTCCAAGAGTGTTCAATCATGGTGGCCTCCGAAGTACCACTCAATGACATAATAAATAACCGCGATGCCATGGGCCGGATTGCAAAATGGGCTATCGAGCTCCTCCCATTCGACATAACATACAAACCACGGCGGGCCATTAAGTCGCAAGTACTGGCTGACTTCGTCGCCGAATGGACAGAAGCCGAACTCCCTAAAGAGTACGTCGCGTACTCCAATTGGATCATGCACTTTGACGGCTCTAAAATGCTAGCTGGTCTAGGGGCTGGTGTCGTCCTGACGTCCCCCACCGAAGATACAGTCCAATACGTACTCCAAATACTTTACACAGATTCCAACAATGCAGCAGAGTATGAGGCTCTGTTGCACGGTCTTCGAATGGCAGTCTCCATGGGCATTCAATGTCTTGAAGTACGCGGGGATTCAAATCTCGCAATATCTCAAATAAATGGAGACTTTGACGCCAAGGACCCGAAAATGGCGGCTTACCGTAATGCCGTTCTCAAAATTTCAGCTCGATTCGAGGGGCTCGAATTCCACCATGTGGTTCGAGAAAACAATCAAGCGGCGAATATCCTTGCCCGCATCGGCGCTAAACGTGACCCCGTACCACCAAATATCTTTTTGGAAAGGATGTTCAAGCCATCTGTGGCATGGGAAGGGGAGTCTGGCAATACTAATCCGGATCCGCATACAACCCCAGATCCCGAACGATCTGACGTAATCGGAGGCTCCGCCATCGAAATCACACCCTCGGTCCACGTAATCATGGCGGTCATCGCCCCGTGGACAGAGCCCTTCCTAGCTTACTTAAATAGGCAGGAACTCCCAGAGAACCAAAATGAGGCACGCTGCATTGTGCAACGCTCTAAAGCCTACAAAGTCCACGAGGGAGAGCTTTATAAAAAAATCACAACCGAAGTACTCCAAAGGTGCATATCCGAAGAGGAAGGGCGACAACTCTTGGCTGAAATTCATGCCGGACTCGGCGTCCACCATGCCGCAGCTCGGGCGCTCGTAAGCAAGGCCTTCCGTACAGGTTTCTACTAGCCGACAGCCCGGACAGACACACAAGACCTTGTCCAACACTGCGTCGGTTGCTAGCTTTTGCAAATCAAAGCCATATGCCGCCCACCGCCCTCCAAACAATCCCCATAACTTGGCCCTTTGCGGTCTGGGGGCTCGATATGGTTGGACCCCTTAAAGGAGGAAGCCATAAGAAGAAATACTTGTTGGTCATGGTCGATAAAATCACCAAATGGATAGAAGCCAAACCAGTTAAAACGGCCGAATCCGTACCAGTGATAGACTTTATATCCGGGGTCGTCCATGCACATGAGCAATATCAGGCGCCCTACTTCTACACTGGCACGAAGCTCGGCAGCGAATTGAGTGAGAAGGCTCGGACAACTGGTCTGGGCGGGGCAAAAATGCCATTTTTTGCATGGACTGAAATTTTGTGACCGGGCACATGTAAAAACTATGAACATTCGTCTATTTTTGGTTGTGATCGGACACTATGAACACCACATTTTAATTTGCTCGTATCGCTATACATTTGAAATGAAGGACTGCCGGACCTAGGCATATGTTTAGGGGATGCAGTTGGATGGTCGGTTCCCGTATCCCTGTCCACAGACTGGTCCGGACTAGTCTGCGGACAAATAGCGTGTTTGTTTTAGAGGACAGCTTTGGAGACGCTCTAAGATTTCATCAACCAGTCTACGAACAAATAAGTGTGTCTATTTTAAAGAAAGGTGTTGAAAGCAACTCCAATGGGGCGACCCAAACGGACACGGATTTTGTCCGTTTGGGTCGCACGTCCGCCTAGCGGACATGAGGGGACACAAGTGACCCGTGGATGGACCCAACGCACAAGATGCAAAAAGCGGACAAGCTTTCCTCTCGCGTCGCCGCACTCCTCTGCGGCAGTGGCCTGCACGACGCTTTCCTCATGTGCCGCCGCGTTCCCCCTCCGCTCCTTTGACGAAGACGAGGAGGGCACCGACGGCGATGCCTCCAACAACGATTCCCACACAGCCGCTGACCAGGATGCCCCGCTTCCCGACTGCCCGGCCCCTTCTCCTCCAGCGTCCGTTGCCGCTACCTTCCCTGAACCAGCCGGTCCAGTTCGCCTCCTCGGCCACATCTAGCGCCCGGCCTTCAAGGGCGACGACGAGCACCGCAGCGCCCTACGCCGGTGGCTTCGCCAGTGATCTCCGCGGCGCCCTGCGCCGGTGGCCTCGCCGGTGAGCTCTGCGGTGGCCTGTGTTGTTGGCTTCTTCGCGGCGGGTGTGGAGGAAATACGACGCGACGGTTGTGAACGAAGTGCGGGTCGCTAATAGGTGGGACCAGGGCGGACATGAGAGGGGAGGAGCGGACGAGGGGAGCGCCCAGTTTTGTCCGTCGCGGATCCATTTTGGCCCGTTTTTGCACCCAGTTTGGGTCGGGAAGGACACTATGCGAATAGCAAGCGGACACGCGCGTCCGTTTGGGTCGCCCTGTTGGGCCAAGTTTTGTGTTCGGATGATCTAAACAGATAAAATGGGTCGTTCCATTGAAGTTGCTTTGAAGACGCCCTAAGATTTCATCAAAATTATGGCACCAATAATGCTCGTACGAGTAGAACCCTTTATTTCGTTGGACGCGTGCGTAGATCCTCCCCACCCACAATCGTGTACGGTGTACCCTCGCCGTGGCCTGGATCCAACCGTAACACGGGCATGGGGGTGCATTGGCATGGCCGCATGTGCATGCCCCTGCTTGTGTGCCCCAGATCGGCGAAACAATTGGGCGGAGCAGAGGGAGCAGCAGCGTGCGCCATCGCTATGTATGATCAATCAGTGGCCTAGTTTTAGCAGAGTCACTCGTAGGTAGGCGCCCCGCACCATTACTCGCATGATTCAGGGCGCTGCTGTTCACCAGGGCCCGTATACCTTTCCACGGCTACGTGGGCAGTACTGTACAGAGGAATCAGACAAGGGTCCCGCCTACATACTTGATCGCGTATTATTACCACATGGCCCTCCGTCAGATTCCACCGTATAAACCCTAGCTCTAACCTTTACCCCCACCATTAGAGTACTAGCAGCAGTACCGTACCCGCCCGGCCGAGTTAATGACCGCGTACTGTCAAGCTTGGCCGGCATTAGCATTTAGCAGCCACCCAAATCTCATCCGAGTGATAATGACCGAGCAAGGTATGAAGGCACGCACAGCGGTGGGGGCAAAGGGCAACCTGTCCTGCTCCAAAGACAAAGAGCAACCCGGCCGCTCCTTTTCGGCCGTCGGGAGGCGTGCAGGCTAAGCTTTCCTCCCGGTTCTGCGCGTGTCGTGGACGCGGATCATCGCCATTAGCGACGCGCGCACCGGCGGCCACGTGAGCGAGCGAGACGGTACGAGAAAGAAGGCGCCTCCCGACCGACTCCTGCGCCCATGCATTAACATGGCCGTAGCCCGTCCAACCACCCTCACCCCTAATCAGTTGAGAAAATTACCGGGGTGCACATCCCACTAATGGCTGGTGGATAATAAGGCGCCAAGGAACGACGCGTCATACGCGCCGTGGAAGGAGGGGGAGGCGCTGGCAGGCAGGAGCAGGCTCATCCAAAAGTTCCCTAAAAACAAGCTCGCCGTCACCGCCGTCGTGGTTTGACCGTCCGTCCGTCGGTTAGCCCTCGCAGCCGGTCTAACTCAACCGACGAGAGAAAAAACCAAAGATTGGATTCGAGGTTTACCACGCTGGAGAAAGGGGGAAGATTCGAGGCTGCCGTGCGTCTGGGGCCATCTCCCTCCGTTGCTCCTTCGGCTCCGCTTTCCTTAACTAAGCCAGGACTACTAGTCAAGGCCCACAGAGAGTACCGTCCCTTGCTTGTCATCTTCCCCTCCCCTCGCTCCATAGAAGAGCGTGCCCAGCCGCCTCTTCTCCTCCCTTTCTATCTCCTCCTGTCTCTGTACTCCTCTGCTCTGCCGCTCTCAGAAGGGAGGAGAGGAGACGAGACGAAAGCGGAGTTCCCTCGCTCGCTCGCTCGCTCTCCTCAGATTCCCCGCCCGCTCTGCGCTGCGCTGCTCTGCTCGCCTGCCGCCCTTCCTCGCCTGATTGATTCGGTTGCTGCGCGCGCGGGCGCCGAGCTGATTGGGGGGAGTCGGCGCGGGGCGAGGAGCTAGCGGTCGGCTTGGCGGTCTCTACCACCACCACGGCGGCGGCGGCGGCCATGCGGATCCCGCGGCGGAAGGCCGGGGTGCCGCTCGGCGTGCCCAGCCGGCGGGCGCAGATCGCCGCGGTCTTCGCGCTCGCCGTGCTGCTCGGCGTCTCCGTCCTCTACGACAGCGCCCACATCGCCGCCTCGCTGCGCCGCCACAGCGGCTACAACAGGCTCTCCCCCACCAGGGTAAGCGATACTCTCAATTAACCAGCTGGGCGACGGCCGCTCCGTGTGCGCCTTGGTCGCGGGCTCGGCCTAATCGGGAATAATAAACCCTGCAGGAGGCGCCGGCGGGGGCTGGCCCGCGCGCTACACCGGCGCAGGCAGTGGAATCAGCGGGGGCGGCCACGGATCGGACCGACCCGCCCCCGCGGCTCGGGGCGGAGGGGGTGTCTAAGTCTAACCCCGGGACGGCAGCCGATGGGTCCTCGCCGGAGACGGGGGTCCTGAAGGAAGTGGTGGCGGAAGGGGGCGAGGCTACCTGCGACATGTACAAGGGGAGGTGGGTGCACGACGAGGAGAACGCGCCCATGTACAAGGAGTCCGACTGCGAGTTCCTGACAGAGCAGGTCACCTGCATGCGCAACGGCCGCCGCAGCGACGAGTACCAGAAGTGGCGGTGGCAGCCTGATGCCTGCGACCTCCCAAGGTACGCTTCTTTGTTTTTCTATTCCCTGCGCCTTCTCCATTTTTTTCTAGATACATTCAAAACGTGTTCATGCGCATATGTGTACGCGCTACGCAATGGCCACTGGTTGGTTCTAAAAGAAAAAGGTGGGTAGTGTGCTTTCGCTAACTGGAAAGTGAGAGTTTACGCGTGCTTCCTATAATCGTATTGGCCGGCTGGAAAGCGGCCAGATCATTTCTGGCATGTTTCTCTTCCTTTCTAATCCAAGTATTACCGAAAATACACTCATGGTATAATGGGTGTTCATGACGATGAAACGATTATGTGGTACCAAACCATGGTTTTGTCCTTGCCAGTTAGTTCAAAGTTTCATCAAGGCATGTGGCTGTTCACATTATAATTATAGAGAAAACGTTTGGTGCACCTGATTCATTACCGGTGTTTCTTGTTACCTAAGATTGGTATAAGGGGTTCTTTAATTGGTTAGGTGACATAATGGAAGAAGAGAAGAGGCTGCACTCATTGATAATCTATATGGTCTTTCTTTAAATACATTAAGCTATTTAATGGTTGGTAGAGAAGTTCCCTTTGTTACAACTAGTTGTTGGGTGAGGGGGAGAGAGCCAGAGGGGTATGGTACAGAGTGTTTTGGAATCTGAAAGCAAATAGGAGTTGTTGTCTAACATGACATCAGCTTGTAAGCTTTGCAAACTTATAACCATTTTGTGTACATAACTGGAGCAGTTTAGAGTTAATATAGCACTTTCTGAACGTATTGCCCTATCGATTTAAGTGAATTGTATCAACGTTAGTATACTATAAAGACACTGTCTTCCGCAAAGTTTGTATTGAAAGTTAGGTCAACCAAGTTCATCTTGTACAATCTTGTTGAATGAACATAGCTAAGAAAAACGTCAGAGCAGGTTTATATGCGATCCTTCACTGTTCACAGAATTTGATGGTTTTTGGTGCTGAATTGATCTTTTTATATATATTTTTCTATCAGGTTCGATGCTAAGTTGCTTCTTGAGAAGCTAAGGAACAAAAGGATGATGTTTGTGGGGGATTCACTGAACAGGAACCAGTGGGAGTCCATGGTGTGCCTGGTCCAGTCTGTGGCTCCATGGGATAAGAAAAAGCTTGTCAAGAATGGATCTCTAAATGTGTTCCGCCTTCATGTAAGTATTTTGCGCAATATCTACTTCTCTCTGACCTCACTTTGTTTTTCTTCCAATAGAGGTCTGAGGAAACAGTAGTACTAATGATTTGACTAGCAGCAGCTTGGTATGATAGTGATTGTACAAGCATAATTTTTGAAGTTGGGCCAGTGACCGAACCAGCCAAGCCACTGGGTCAATATTTTTGTGGTTACATATTATTATTTTGTTATTAGTTCTTTCGTATTCCAAAAAGGATAGTAATGCCTAAACGTGTTAGCAGTTCCATCCATTCATACTTGACCCTTACAAACATGAGTTTTTGAACTAGGATCTAGTAGAAAAATGTTCTTGTGCATGTGGGAGATGCAGGAGTTTGCTTGAACCGAGCGCAGCAGCTTGTAGGTGGTGGCAGACTAGATGATGATGCATAGTGCACGGATGTGTGTTTTTTCACTTCTTGCAATCAAGGTGTAGCCTGGTACTGTAGAGTATATAAAATAATCTATGGGATTATGGGAAGTTATGTGAATGGGGTTATGGGGTATAGTGGCTGCTATATAATAGGTCCCTCGGGGCACATAATTGAGACTGTCCTGACCCAATCTGGGTACCGTTCTGCTATTTTCTTTGTGTATGTTCTTTACTTCCCCTAACTGTGGTGTGATGACCATTGACTCTCGAATATTCTATCGTATGTCTCTCGAATATTCTATCGTATGTCTTGACATGTGAATTACATGGAATATTTCAGGAGTACAATGCAACGATTGAGTTCTATTGGGCTCCTTTCCTAGTTGAGTCGAACTCAGATGATCCAGACATTCATAGCATCACTGACCGAATGATCACGCCAACATCGATCGCCAAGCATGCAGCAAATTGGATAGGGGTGGACTATTTGATCTTCAACACTTACATTTGGTGGATGAACACCCCGAAGATGAAAATTGTGTGAGTAACTGTTATAATCAAGTCTCAATCCTTATGAACATTAAACCAGTTTGCTTACCCAACCTTGAGAGTAATGTGCAACATCATGGTATTCTTACACATGTTATTTTGACTACAGGCCTGACGGATCCTTCACAAGGAAACCGGTTAAGTATGATGAATTGGATCGTGTGGTTGCATACCGACAGATCCTCGAGACATGGTCTGGATGGGTAGAAGAGAATGTAGATCCCAAAAGGACAATGGTCTTATTCATGAGTGTTTCACCAGTACATATGCAGTAAGCTCTCTTTGCCCCTGCAAATGCACACATAATTCATATCTGCTGCATATATCAAGATTCTTTGGGTGATCCTAGAACATCATGAAGCTGGCTATCTTTAATTAAAATACTGTGTTATCTGCATACATGAAGATTCTTCGGCTAATCCTAGAACATCATGAAACTTGACTGTATTTAATTAAAACTCTTTGACTGTTTCTTGCTGCAAATATTCCCCAACAGTGTTATTAGGATGAAAGCGAAGATGTTGGTAGTGCACATGATGTGATACTGTGTTAACTTTTAGACCTTGTGCTATTGTTTTGGCACGAATTCTTGGTATAAGGATACTGGCTGATGAACAATCATTGACTTCTTACAGGAGTGAAGGCTGGGGCAGTCCTGACAACATAAAATGCTTCTCTGAGACACAACCAGTGCTGAATTACACAAAAACACTGGATGTCGGCACTGACTGGGATCTTTTCACGGAATCTCATGAAGTGACGAAGGCGATGAAGAAGGTACCCGTGCACTTCATCAACATAACCGCATTGTCAGAGATCCGCAAGGACGCACACACATCTGTGCACACGCTGCGACAGGGTAAGCTCCTGACAAAGGAGCAGCAGGCTAACCCACGCAAGTTCGCCGACTGCATCCACTGGTGCCTCCCTGGCTTGCCGGACACATGGAACGAGTTCATTTACGGCCACATTGTGTCGAGCCCTCTACAGCGGCAGATTGAGAATCAATCTGCAAGATGACAATGCATATATATCTGCCCCAAACCTGGTAGCCGGTTAGTACGTAAGATGGTAATTGCGGCCATATAATATATATATTTTTTCTAGGTCTAGAAATATATGCTGTTGGTTCACCTGGGGAGATTGGCTCGAAGGTACGCTCGCAGGATAGCAAACTGTAGCTATAAACAACCAAGATGGCCTGAGAGTTATTATACCGTCTGCTCGTTCCGAGTGTGACTATTTAAGAGGAATGCTCCGATGAAAAAAGAATCTTGTTTCAGTTGATACTTGTACATATTTTTTCCATCAAGCTCTTTTCATGAGGATATTTAACTTTTTGGGCTGTAACAATTTCAAAGAGCTTCACCAATGTGCGCCGGCTGGTTGGCTCGCGCCAGCCGGGTCCTGTATCGGGCCCCTCCTATTCTGTGCCTTCTGTGCCAAGGCGCAAAGGGGCGCTCGTGGCAGCGTCTTCTCGCCCGGAAAAAAGTTCGCGAGTTTGAAAAATGGTTCATTGATCGTGAAAAGAAGTTCATCAATTATGAAGATGTTCAAAAATTTGAAGAAAGTTCATTGATTTTTAAAAAAAGTTCATCAATTCTGAAAAAAGATCATTGATTTAAAAAATGTTAATTGAATTTTAGTAAGTTCAACGGTTACAAAAAATTTTCATCAGATTTTAAAAAAAGTTCATCAGTTCTAAAAAAGTTCGCAAATTTGGAGAAAGTTCACACAACGTAAGAAAATAAAAAACAAAAACGAAAAAGACAAGAAAGGGAAAAATAAAAGTGAAGGAGAAAAAGGAAAAAGAAAATAAAAGGAAAGGAGAAAAAGGAAAAAGAAAAGAAAGAAGAAGAGGAAGGAAAGGGAGCAGTTAAAATGTCTGGGTTTGTAAGTTCATTGATTTTTTAAAAAGTTCATTGAATTTGAAAAAAATAATCATCAATTGTGAAAAAAATCAATTCTAAAATAAGTTCATCAATTTAAAAAATGTTCATTGAATTTTAGTAAGTTCAATGATTATGAATTTTTTTATCAATTCTGAAAAAGTTCACAATTTTGGAGAAAGTTCACAAAATTTAAGAAAAGAAAAAAACAGAAACGAAAAAGACAAGAAAAGGAAAAAAAGGAAAGAAAAAATAAAAAGGAAAGAAAGAAGAAGAGGAAGGAAAAGGAAGCAGTTAAAACGTCAGGATTTGTGCTCGGGTGGTTTGTGTTCATTATCAAGTACGTGAGATCCCTTGTTTGATTTTCCTCGGCGCACTCATTTTTTTATTTTAAACCGAAAAAAAGAAGTGAAACAGGCCAACCCACACCGCAGTAGGGAAGGTGTGCTTCATGTGTCCGTTTGCAAAATGGTTGGGCGCGTGAAGCGCCAAATATGAGATGCCCCGGTATCGCGTTCGCAGCGCTGACTTGCGCGTGGGGCTTGCGACGCATGTGGCGCTGCAACCGTGGGCATTTTGGTCTACTCTTTAGGCGGTTGTGTTTGGTGGCTGCGTCCTGGTTGAAAAGGACGCCCCCTGATGCTCGATAACCCTAATTTCTTTTCTAGTCTCCCTGACCCAATGCCTTCTCCCATCCCGTCACATTCTCTTCATCGCACACGACCACCATCACAGCTCCGTCTCCTCCATGCCTCCATCCCGCAAATCTACAGTAGGAAGGACGGATACGACCGCCAAGGCGCTGGTGCACGATCCTGATCTAAGAGGGAAATTTCTTTTCCCGTCTCCCTGACCCGATGCTTCTTCCATCCTATCGCACTCTCTTCTTTGCACACGGCAGCCATTGCAGCTCCGCCTCCTCCCCACCTCCATCACACAAATCTACACTAGGAAGGATGGATATGACCGCCAAGGTGCTAGTGCAAGATGCTGATCTAAGCGGGAGGGACAGACGGACTTGTTGTACCTTGATTCAAACACAGCCTATGAGTTGGTTGTGAACATTGTTTATGTTTGTGAACTTATCTATGAATCAGGGCCATGAGTTTGATGTGAATGTTGAATTTGAAAGGTTGGACTTGCGTGCGAAATTTAGATTGTATATTGTGGGATTTTGCCTGGCACACGACATGATTATGTTGGTGACCGTCACCATAGGTGTTGCAGCCACTAACACGGTAGGTTGGAATTTAGTCGGCGCATGAATGAGAAAGACACTTGTTGTCTTGTTCACAAGCACCACTTGCTTAGTGTTCTTCTGCATTCATGCCTTAGCTTGCTTAAGCATTGCAAACAACTCGTCTACAGTCTTGTCCAATCCCATTATGTTGTAATTCATGATAAAAAAAGTCGTAAGACGGGGGAGTGAAGCAAGGACAATGTCAGTCCCGAGTGTTGGTGGAATTCCAAATTCCAAAGCAACAAGTCTATCACAATAGCCTGGTATCTTCACAATATGCTCATTCATCAAATAATTTTCAACAACCTTGCACTCAACCAGGCCTTAGTTATTTCAAAATATTTGGTCCTTGTCTGCTTCTTGTATAGAGCATTCAGTGATTGTACTATTTCAAACGTACCAAATCATTCAAAATATTTTTGTAGTGCATGATCCATGCAAGTTAACAGGAGGCATTGAACAACTACAGTGCCATCTTTATTAGTGGCCTAGACATTTCTTTCATCTTTTGGGGCAGTTGCCGCCAGCTATTCTGGAAGAGCCGCATCTAGCTGCTACTCCAACAGGAGTCATTGGGTTTCCCCAAAGAGGAAGGGTGGAGTAGATAGTAGCAAAGTTTTCCCTCAGTTAAGAACCAAGGTCTCATATAGGCATAATCTCATATAGGCATTACACACGGTAGGTTTCCCCTACAGGAGTCATTGATTCGCCACGTAAAATTTGGCATAAAAAAATAAAAATATTGGTCATAAGACAAGAAAATTTGCAGTCTATGTATATTTTACACTATGTTCTTACGTTTGTAATTTTACATAACATAAAATATTTTTTACGGCGATTATATATTTTCTTACAGCCTATTTTTACGCCGGAAATAAGATAAAACTTACGGAAAGTAAAATTTCGGTGCATTGATATTAAAATAGAGGGAGGGTGAAGAATAACTATACCTCACTCAGGGTGACGAATAGTCAATTCACCCTGAGTGAGCAATAGTTATTCTTCACCCTCCCACTATTTTAATATCAACGCACCGTAATTTTACATTCCGTAAATTTTGTCTTATTTCATACGTAAAAAGAGACCATAAGAAAATATATAGTCGCCATAAAAATATATATTATGTTACGTAAAATTACAAACGTAAAAGCATAATATAAAATATACATAAAATACAATTTTTCTGGTCTTATGACATATAATTTGCTTTTCTTATGTCAAATTTTATGTAGTGAATCAATATGAATGTAACTATTGGTATTTCAAATGTAATTTATTTATGAAACGATGGTAAAATTATCTCGGGTGAAGAATAACTTATTCTGCACCCTGGGTGATGATGTAAATAAAAAAATTTATTAATCATGTATTACGAAATGTTGATTTTTTGAACATGTATATAAAATTGTTAATAAATCATTTGAAATAAAATGTTGAGCAAGTATTTGAAATTTTTTAATCAAGCATTTGGGAAATGTTAAATACCTAAATGTGTATAGAGAAAATGTTGACCATGTATATAAAAATATTAATCAAGCATTTGAAAAATGTTAAACAAGTATTTGGAAAATGTGAATCAAGCATTTGGAAATTTTTAAATGTGTAGAGAAAAAAATATTAACCATGTATTAAGAAATGATGAAAAATTTGATCATGTATAAAAATTTTTTAATCAGGCATTTAAAAAATGTTGGACAAGTGTTTGAAAAATGTTAATCAAGCATTTGGAAAATGTTAAATCTTAAATGTATACAAGAACAATGTTGATCATATATTTTAAAAATGGTAGTCTTTTTTTATTTGAAAACTGTTAATCAAGCATTAAAAAATGTATATAAGAAATCATGACTATGTATTTTAAAAAATGTTAATATTGTATTTGAAAAATGGTAATGAATCATTTTAAAAGTATGTATAGAAAAAATATTGACCATATATTATAAGAATGTTTAATTTTTATTGAAATTTTTTATACATGTATTAGAAAAATATTTTTGACATATAAAAAATGTAGAATAATAACCAAAAGGAACAAAGAAATCTAACACAAGAAATGAAAAAATGAAGAAACAAAATGCAAAAAAATAATGAAAAAACAGAGAAACAAAATGCAAAAAATAATGAAAACGGAGAAGAAAATGGAAAAAAAATAAAACCGACTCGAATCGCCTCAAGTAGTTGGATTCCAAGCGGGCCCTGAGGGGTAATTGAAAGCAGGTTTTTTTAGCGAAGTTCGATAGCAGGTAAAACCGCAAAAGGAAAAAAAACTCACAAAAAAGAGCCACACGACCAAGGACTGGGCCTGCCCATGTTCGGTTGCTGGATTTTCAATATGTTACGCGTCGCGTTGTATAGGACAGGGACCCCTAAAAAACAAAAAATTACAGGGAAGCCTCCTGTGTTACGTTCTTCGACCTGGGACGATCGCTTGCGTTTCTGTTTTTTGCAGAACAAATATACCGCTTGCGTCTCTATTTTGCTTCCAAACTCGCGCTATAGCAGGATATATATACACACATAACCATATCGGTGCCTGTCCCCTCGGGAGTAGTTAGAACTCGTGTTCTCCTCCATTGACCGCCGAATTACCCACGCGTGAAGATTCATCAACGTCTGCGCCTGCGCTCTTTCTCTCTGAGATCCTATTCCAGGACGATGACGCGGAAGGAATGCCCCGGGTGCAGGCTGGACCGTATCAACGAGATGAAGACTGGTGTCCCCTACCTGAATTTCTTTTACATCTGGGTCATCTGCCTCTGCTCCAGTAAGTATTAAGGAGAACCCTTGTTTGACATGGGACCATGATTCTTCACCAACATTCAACTAAGTTACACACTCCTCTACCAAAGAGCCAATCATTGGGTTTTCTTTTTCCTAACTATTCTAAATTACGCAAGCTGCAGTCATTAGGCACCACTTTATCCTTTTTGTCTTTACTAGCACAAATGCCCGTGCGTTGCAGCGGGAGAACTAAACCATCGCATAACAATGCATGGTCTGACGGAGTCTCCTGGTTGATGTGGCCATTGCCAAGCTCCCGTCGTGGCCGAGCAGCTGGGTATCCTCCATAGTTTCAAATAGCGCGCTAAGATCTTAGCGGCGGACCACTTCTAATCACTATAGCGCCCTATTTAAAATGTCGGTTCATGTGTTTGGACAAAAATTTCTTAGCGAAGGGCATCTTCTAAACGCTATAGTGTGCAGGCAGATGCTGCGAGGCAGCCGCGCCGCCGCGAAAGTCGATGCTAGACGATTGAGTACGGAGTGCTAGCTTTGTCGTATCATGATGTGTCAAACATTTTTTTTGAGCGTGATCTTGCCAATCGACATGGACGCGCTTGAGCTGACAGCATGGCCTTCGGACCAGCAGCATGTTAGGGTTGCAACAGCTTCGGCGACACTATTTCATCTTCAGCCGCCACCACTCCTTGAGTCTTGTCATCTGTTTATCTTCTTTGCATTGTGCTCTTTTTCTGTGACGCTGTAAGCTAAAGAGCTGCTCGGGGAGGTTGGCGTCGGGGATGCATTGCAGCCGAACCAGTTGCCGCGAGGGAGCTCATCGTCCATGAATGGTGTTGCCGCGTCCGGAAGGTACGGTGGCGGCGAGACTTACGTTGATCTAGGGTTTCAGGCTCGATGCATGTACGGGTTGTTAGAGTTAAAGTGCATCGATGCATGTGTAGGCGCCTCGGCTCAAACCAGCTGTAGATAAGGACTTGTAGTCCGGACTGAATTGTGCAACGTATGGTTTTTTGGGTCGATATATGCATATGTGGATATGCGGGTTCCCAAAACCATGAACCAGGCAGAATCTTCTAAGCCCACTAAAATTACAACCCGAAGACCATGTACACGTTGTGTTCGCATGTAGTTCGGCTTCTATACGCTTTGACATACCAGAAAAGCCTATACGCTTTGACATACCAAAAAATCCTATATAAAAAGATGGACGGAAATTTGGGCTATATAAAAATATTATTATGGACCAAACCAAACCAAGAATACTTATTCCCTTTAACAGTAGGTATAGATTAAGTCACACAAGTGCAAACTTGGAACAATTGTTTTCAATTATGCAAGCCTTGTACTTGCAAACAATAAATACTTGCACCTCTCAAAACTAGAGGGATGTACTTGGCGGTTTTTTCTTTAGTGAGTCCTATGTGCATAAAATATTTAAGCCGTGTGATTTGAAGCTTTAGAAAAGAAATCCCTTTTTTCTTGTTCACTTTCTTGTTATATACCAACATACAAAACAGTAGAAAAAGGTATACGGTTCTCACAAGCATCACAACAAGCACCTAGAGAGCATCAAATTGCAACCAGAAAACACCATACCTTTTTTCTTTTGCACAAACTACTCTGTATCAGTAGGAAACATCACGGTTCACATGTACATTTGGACCACAAGAATCGAATAGGTAGGTGCTGCAGCTACCTTTTCTTTATATAAAGCAGGGTATTACAAGATAACCATCAACCGCAAAGGGAGAGCAAACTCCAGTCTGAACAAAAAAGATAGCTCCACCTGCTGTCATCCATCCAGGATGTAGGAGAAGAGCCCTTATTCAGAAAGATGAACATACTGTAGTATAGGAATCCATGCATAGATAAACCTCCTGCCATGTCGGACACCCATCGCTCCAACATCTATGACAGTTCTAGCATTTATAGTGCGGCCGCCATTACCAATTTTCATATGGATGAAGCTACTCCCTCCGTTTCAAAGTAAGTGTCGTGGTTTTAGTTCATATTTTGGAATGTTGGGAGTATTGAACAACTCCTTCATTAGCGGGTTAGATACCATAGGCAAGCCTTGCCAAGGTTCACTACGATCAGATCACCTAAGCCATTCCCAGCAAAATCAAAGAGCGGTACTTTGTTTCTAAAGATCTAGAACTCCCAGCCCACCATAGCATTTTGTCTTGCAAACATTGTGCCAGCAAAGCACTCGACATACTTGGAAGAATTATAATCTCAACTTCATTGACATAACCTAACTTTATGTGTATGGCGAAGCAACTTCATTGACATAACCTAACTTTATGTGTAGAAAACAAAATCTCAACTTTATAGGACAAATTTAACTAAGTATTACAAGTTGATAAACAAATTAGTTTACTAATTGGGTTGTACATGACCACATGCATACCTTGTTGTTCATGAAGCCACTGCCCACAAATATACTGAGTAGCAATTTAGCACTACATGCGGACTGCAATTAGCAAGATCAATCAAAGGAAGGAACTTTGCACTGCACAAGCACTACATCTTCAGAGAAAGAAACAAAGCAACACCCCCGCTTGGTTCAGTAGACAAGCTGATTCCCTTCCTGCCCTTGCCTCACCTTCCTGCACGCTCTGCCTTAGGAGCCCTGCTCCGGTGCTCCCCCCTAACCTAATTTCCGAGGGGTATTTCTGTCCCCGGGAGTTTGTTTTTTTCCTGGCCCGCCGTAGCCCAGATCCAAGCCCTGTCTAGCCCTGTACGACCCAGACTGTATACGTACAGTACCCTGGTCAAAACAAAACATCACACGACCCCACGACCACGTAGGACCTGCCGGATCCAATCATTCACGCAGCTCCATCAATCTCGCGAGCATTCACGTAGCTTCATAATTCACGCAGTAGATCTCCAGCGGCGGCTATCTCGTCGCCGGCGATCTCGTTGGACAGCGGGCGCGGCAATGTCGTGAATCTCCAGCGCTCACAGGTACCGCATCCCGCATCCTCCCGCACCCCTCTAGTCTCGCTCGTGGCAACATCGAACGAACTGCCACCGTCAGAGGTAATGGTTAACCTAGCGGGGCGGGTAACCTACCTACCCGGCGGCGCATGCGCTCGTGGATCTTGTTCCGGTAGTGGTGCTCTTCGTGATCTGGGTTTCTTCAGTGTAGGGTTCACGTAGCGTTGGTTGCTGCCGGCTGTGTCCACCAGGACTATCGTTATTTGATGTGGCGGCTAACCTAGGTATCCGACGGCAGAGGTAATCATAGATGTAGCTAGGTTTTGTAGTGTTGCTCCTCGTGATCGAAAGTGATCACGACGGGTGTCGTGGTCATCTTCCTGACTTAGTTTGGCAGATCTGAACGGCCTCGGTTGGGGCTGTTTACATAACATCCGTGATCGTGTGCTATGTGTTGTATATTTCTTCATTGATAATGTTTTGACATGTGTTGATACATATTATTTGTTGGCGGACGAGGAGTAAACTGATATGATGGTAGACATGGAGTTTGGAGAACTGATGAAAGACTGGATAGAAGATTGGTCAGATGATTAAAATTCAGATTTTGGAGATCAGTCAGAGAATTGGAACGAATGTGAAGATTTTAATGTGAGTGACATTATCATGTTGTAATTTTTTGGTGCCATCCGACAACATTATATTTTTGTGTTGAAAATTTATAGATGGATGAGCATGATGATGGTCAGGAAAACAATTCGGAGTTTTCGAACGAAGATTACATTAGTCAGGTACGTAAGTGAAAATTTTTGTTGGCATGCAAATTGAATTCATTCTGGAATATTGTGTGATAAGTAATTATGTATTTGTGTTGTATTTTTCAGTTCATTTCCGAATGTCATAATGCGTACGACTATTACGGTGAATCCGATGCGGAGACAAGCCTTAACGATGAATCATTAGATGCACCTGATTCTGGGGATTCGCAGTCGTCGGTCATCATGAGTGAGGTATTTGTGTAATCAATGTTCTATGGAAGTAATGTTAAACCATAGAAAACTGTTTTCATGGCTATGTTTTGATTGTGTAGGTGACAGAAGATGATGGGGCAAAGAATGTCCAAGATACTGCTAGTGCAGATGATAAGAGAGTTATGTTCATGCAGATAATGGAAATGACTTTTATGTCTCACGATGCTGCGTATGATTTCTACAACAGCTATGCTAGAGTTCATGGTTTCAGCATTAGAAAGAATAAGGTCAGGTATAGCAAAACCGAGTCACATCATATGCGTTATAGGCGGTTTGTTTGTTCCAGACAAGGGAAACATGACAACAAGTTGCTAACCGAGGAAGGACACAGCTCTAGGCTCAGAGCCGAGACACACTGCTTTTGTGAAGCACACCTGACCGTCAAGCTTGACCAAAAGCGTGGGGTTTGGTATGTTGAAAGTTTTGAGGACAAGCATATCATATGTTGGCAAGACCGGACGAGGTACGTTTTCTTTGGTCCCATAGAAAAATCAAAGAGTACCAAAAGCATGAGATAATGTCCATGGGAGCTGTAGGGATTAGAATTCACGACATGATGGATTCCTTCATTAGCAAACATGTATGGTATGGCGGTGTTGGTTTTACCAGGCGTGAAATATACAACCTTTGCGCCAGCGAGAAGAGGAAGCTGCTTTCAAAAGGTGATGCTACCACAACCATAGGCATCATGGCCAGTAGGAAATAGAGGGATCCTAGCTTATTTTTCGAGTACAAGCTAGATAAGGAAGGACACTTGAATAGGATGTTCTGGTGTGACTCCCAGTCTCGTCATGACTATGAGAACTTCAGCGACGTGCTTGTATTTGACAGCACGTACAAGATGAACCGCTATGGTATGCCATTCATACCTTTTGTTGGTCTTAACAATCACTGGAAGACCACTGTTTTTGGTTGTGCCATGGTTTTGGACGAGACCGAACAGACATACGTGTGGCTGATGCAGACTTTTTTGAGGTCCATGTGTCAAAAGATGCCGAAGAGTGTAATCACAGACGCCGACGCTGCGATGATCAAGGCAATTCGCAAAGTCTTGCCAGACGCGTGGCACCGTATATGTACATGGCATATAGAAAAAATATATGAAGATTCACCTCAGTCACAAGTCCTTGAAGGAGTTCTGAACTCTTCTGTACTACAACACGTCCACGGCCACATTTGAGGAGAGATGGCACGCGTTTTCCAACAGATGGCAGTCGGAAAAAACTGTAACATGGTTGAGATGGATGTATAAGAAGAGGAGACTATGGGCTGTGGCTTATCTGACAGAGGGGTTTTGGCTTGGCATGAAAAGCAACCAGCGGAGTGAAAGCCTGAACTCATGCCTTCACCTCCACCTTGACGGTGAAATGACCCTAGTGGATATGATTTTGCATTATGAGAACTCCGTTGTACGTATCCATGAAAACGAGGTGGGAGATGACTACACGGCCTCACAGAGTTTACCGGCGCCAGTTACTAGCTCGAGGGAACTTGAGATAGCTGCTTCTCACGTCTTCACTCCAGCAAACTTCTATATGTTGCAAGATGATCTTAGAAAAATTGATGGCATGGAGATTGTAGAAATTAAGCTGGGAGACGGATCACAGCAGTACATCATGGCCTGGAAGAATAACCGAAAGAGCCGTTTTTGGGTGGAGTATACACCAGTAAATTCCGCAGAACCTATACGGTGCAGCTGCAGAAGAATGATTCGAAAGGGTCTACCTTGCAAGCACATATTCCATGTACTGAAGTACTTGAACATATCTGAAATACCAAAGTGTTTAGTTCTTGTTCGGTTCATGAAACAAGCAAGATTGGGACTGCCCGCGAGGCGCACAAGCGATCTGTTGGGATTTGGTTGGACTGGGGCAGGGGAAAGAATGAAATATAGCTAGGTCAGTGTGTTAGCGTCAGAAGCTATGCATGCGGCATGCAAACACCTAGCTTTGTGGGATCAGTTACATGATAGTTTGAAGGCTGTGATAGCTAAGAGTCATGAGTATGATCTTCTACAGGAAAATTTGAGCAAGAATACAAATGACTTCAGTAAGTGTGCAGTTGAATATGTAGAAGATGGTGAAGGCAACATGGTCGCAGTTAAAGATCCTATGAAAGTGTCAAGCAAAGGTGCAACAAAGGTAGATGAGAACCGTCTTGTCTCGAAAAATGGTAGACCACTCTCTTTTGATGAGTTGAAAACCCGGTGCGGCGCTTGCAAATTGCTAGGACACACTAAACGTAGCAAGAAATGCAAACTAAATCAGAAGTAAGTGTTTGTATGCAAGAAATACAAACTAAATCAAAGGTGCAACAAATCTAGGTTTCCAAGGTTTTATATTTTTTTTAATTTTTTTTGAATTTATACTGCCCTATAGACTGACTAATCAAAGCATCGGTCTATACCTCAAGGGGGCATTGTAAAATTTCTTTTTTCCAAATTTTCTTTCATAGCCATGTTTGGCACATGTGGGTCATCATGTAAAAGAAAATTTGGGTGATTTGGAGGTGGTGGAAAAAATGACCTTTGTTCAAAAACTGGCTTAAGTGACCAAATGGTCCCTCCGGAATGCAGTGATTTTTTCAACCACCTCCAAATCATCTCAACTTTGCACACATGACCTCTTGCACAAAAAGCTAGGTTTCCAAGGTTTTATATTTTTTTAATTTTTTTGAATTTATACCGCCTCTACACTAACTGGTCAAAACATCGGTCTATACCTCAAGGGTGCATTGTAAAATATATTTTTTCCAAATTTTCTTTGATAGCCATGTTTGGCACATGTGGGTCACCATTTAAAAGAAAATTTGGGTGATTTGGAGGTGGTGGAAAAAATGACCTATGTTCAAAAACTAAATTAATTTACCAAATGGTCCCTCCGGAATGCGGTGATTTTTTCGACCACCTCCAAATCACCTCAACTTTTGCACATGAACTCTTGAACAAACAAAGCTAGGTTTCCAAGGTTAAATATATTTTTTGAATTTATACTGCCCTCTAGACTGGCTGATCAAAACATCAGTCTATACCTCAAGGGGGCATTTTAATTTTTTTTTCAAATTTTCTTTGATAGCCATGTTTGGCACATGTGGGTCACCATGTAAAAGAAAATTTGGGTTATTTGGAGGTGGTGCAAAAAATCACCTTTTTTCAAAAACTGCCTTAAGTTAGACCAAATGGTCCCTCCGGAAGGTGATGATTTTTTCGACCACCTCCAAAATTTCCACTTTTTAAAATATATTTGAAATGGAAGATTCAATCTTGCGAACTTATGAACATTCACAAAAAATTATTTTCAAAATTTTCTAATTCTTATAATATATTTAAATGGAAATTTCAATCATGCTAACTTAATAACATTGACAAAAAAAGATTTTCAACATTTTCTAATTATAAAAATATATTTGAAATGGAATATTCAATCATGCTCACTTATGAACATTGACAAAAAAGAATTTTCAACATTTTCTATTTTTTATCATATATTTGAAATGGAATATTCAATCATGCTAACTTAAGAACATTGACAAAAAATGATTTTCAACATTTTCTAAATTTTATAATACATTTGTAATGGAAGATTCAATCATGCTAACTTATGAAAACCTCAAGTCCATGTTTTTCACTATCTATCCTATGTAGATAAGGCTTGTTCTTTGCACATAATATTACCAAGCACATGCCCACTGTGTGCAGCATGTCTCATCAGTCAAGCAACATTGAAGCACCTACTGTGATAATTGTAGCATCAGAATATAAACACTGCAACAAAGCATGGCTGACCTGCATCTAGACAGTTGATATACTTCAGAGACATACTAGATTACTTAAGAGTCTGCCATACTACTTAAGAGTCTGCCATACTACTTAACAGTTCACAAACACTTCCACCTTCTAGATTCATAGTTCACAACCATACTAGCGCAAAAGTAAAACATCATCAACTATACCGATGATTAGTACCACTACCAGCTTCACAGAGGGTGACTAGATGGGACCCATAGCCTTCAGGATGGCTGCATGCTCTGCCCTGATCTTCATGTTGCTCCCACCCGTCGTTAAACTGCGTGCATGCGACATAAGGTGCTCATACATCCCATCCTTGGGAATTGGCTTAGTGGTGCAGTATGGGCACCTGAACTTGCCCACTTGTAGTACGCCGCCTTCCCCTTCTCCCTGATCTTGTTGGCTTCATGCGCAATGAAGGACTTGTGGTTCCACTCTTCCACCTCATCTCCAGAGTTGTACTGCACATACAAATGATTTGCATAAATACATACTTCCCATTTAGAGTAATGTAATTAACAAACATCAGATAATTGCCATTTACTGGAATTTAATGAACAAACAAACATAATAGCCCATTTACAACTAATTAATGCACAAACAACAGAATAGTTCCATTTAGAAGAATTTAATGAAACAATAGAATAGTTCCATTTATATGCATTCATATATGGTTTCATGAAAAAACATCACACATATCCCATTTACAACTAATCAATGCACAAACAACACAACTTTCAGAGGAATTAATTGGAAGTATAACAAAACTTTCCATTTTAGAATAATTTAATGGACAAACAACACAATATTTCCATTTATATGCATTTAGATATGGTTTCATGATCAAAGACCACAAATATGCCATTTAGAGCTAATTAATGACCAAACAACACAACTTTATGATATCAATGAATAAACTACATAACATTCCAATTTAGAGGCATTCATATAGGGGATCTTCAACAAACTACATCTCACACAGATTAATAAAAAGACAAAAACAGCTTGGGTTTACATCCTCATCGTCATCAGAATCAGACGGGTCGTCGAACCCAGCGATGTCCAGCTTCCTCTTGTTGCCAGCAGCTTCCTCAGTCCGCAATATAAGTAATTAATTCAATTATACTACTAACTACATAACACAGTATGCAAAGGTCAAGCAATTTGCAATGTGCTTCTAATAACCTAAAATGATACTTTGACCTAAAATTAAACTGCATCCAAAGGTCAAGCATTCTACAATGATAGCTTGGTCAAACTAAAATTTTAGATCGTGCTGACTCTGGTCCTTCAAACTATAATGCCAAACTGGGCACCAACAGTGATCTTGTGAGTGCTCAGGTCTATCAATGGAGGTAGTACATTCTTTGATGTACCCTGCAACTATATCAGTGAGCCATTGTGGTTGACAACAAGTAATTGCATTTACTTCATCTGGCTCATGTAATGTACATAGTGGTGCATCAGCTGCCCTATTCTCTGAACCTTATATTGGATGGTATATTCTAATGCCATGAGCTTCAAGAAAGGAAATCTTTGTGCAATTTTTGGTGCTAGGTGTGAAACTATTTCATATGACATTCATGCATGGAGTTATGCAACATAAATTTAATATGACTTGGTCATCAGGCATAGTTGCATGTCTAGCAAACCTACTTATGGTTTATTTTATAAGTACAACAATCCTACAGATCAAAAATAAACCTACCTACAATTTTAGTTTACGGATAATGAAGTGAAGCTCCTAACTATTTTGAAATTGCGCACTAGTTAAACGTATTGTGTTCATTTCAACAATTAATTGATACACTTCAAATGAAGGAAGTAAGATTTTAACCTCATTTGTACAATATCAACTTTAATAGATACACTGGGTGGCTGCTCAGCCCCTGCCGTGGCCCACTGAGGGAATATGCACAACAAATCTAACAACATATACAGCACAGAACAGAATCTGAGCACATGCGGCAATCCAGATTCTAATAAAAATAACCTAACTCTCATTATGATGTCTCTAGCATTCAAGCACGAATCAACTACAAAAAAAACCTAACTCTAAAATGGGGTTCCCATTCAATCAAAAAACCATAACAAGCAGAAGGGGGTGCCGCAATCAATCACAAATCTACTATAAAAAACCCTACCTACTAAATCTTCTACTTATCTACTACAAGTATGAAAGGAGGGGAACGAGAAGCATTACCACATCCACCACCTGCTTGTCGCTCGCCTCCGTACCTACATCCAGTGCGCCGCCAGACACCATCACCACCAGGTCCGGCACGACGGAGTCCGAGCCCACCACCCCCTGCGCCACCAGATCTGCCGCCGCAGGGACTGAAAGTGCAACTATCCCTAGGTGATTTTGGTAATTCCTAACAACATATAACTCATTGAGCTAATGCTACTTCAAGTTAAATATTTTAGGAAAGCTCAACGATTGGCATGGCATGGATGAGAAAAGTGGACCCCTCAAAATACCAAGGACAAAAGGATTGGCTCAAGCTCAAAGCTCAAGACTCTACATTTTACATTTTAGTGATCCAATATCACATTGAGTCTATAGGAAAAGCCAATACTATCAAGGAGGGATGAGGTGTTGCTTAATGGCTTACTTGATCAAAATGCTTAGTGATATGCTCCAAAGCCCTCAACTACTTTCTCACATCCACATATGACCTAAACCAAAAGTCAAACTCGGCCTCACCGATTCTTTCTATCCGGCGCCACCGAGTTCAGATGTCATAGCCACTGCCATAAACCCTAGGCAAATCGGTCTCACCGAGATGGGATTGTAATCTCTCTGTTTCCCTTCGTAAAGTTTCGGTACCACCGAGATGAGCGATCGGTCCCACCAAGATTGCAATGTAAACTCTCTGTTTCCTTTCGTAACATTTCGGTCTCACCGAAATGAGCGAGCCGGTCCCACCGAGTTTACCTGACCAACTCTCTGGTTAGATTATTACCAAAATCGGTCCTACCGAGTTTGTGTAATCGGTCTCATCGAGATTACATTATGCCCTAAACCTAACCATATCGGTCCTACCGAGTTGCATCTCGGTCCCACCGAAAATCCTAACGGTCACTAGATTTGCTGAATCGGTCCAACCGAGTTTCTCAATTCGGTCCCACCGAGATTGGCAAGTTGTGTGTAATGGTTAGAATTTGTGTGGAGGCTATGTATACCCCTCCACCCACTCTTCATTCGAAGAGAGAGCCATCAGAACGAACCTACACTTCCAACTTACATTTTCTGAGAGAGAACCACCTACACTTGTGTTGAGACCAAGATATTCCATTCCTACCATATGAAACTTGATCTCTAGCCTTCCCCAAGTTGCTTTCCACTCAAATCTTCTTTCCACCAAATCCAAATCCTGTGAGAGAGAGTTGAGTGTTGGGGAGACTATCATTTGAAGCACAAGAGCAAGGAGTTCATCATCAACACACCATTTAGTACTTCTTGGAGAGTGGTGTCTCCTAGATTGGCTAGGTGTCACTTGGGAGCCTCCGACAAGATTGTGGAGTTGAACCAAGGAGTTTGTAAGGGCAAGGAGATCGCCTACTTCATGAAGATCTACCGCTAGTGAGGCAAGTCCTTCGTGGGCGACGACCATGGTGGGATAGACAAGGTTGCTTCTTCGTGGACCCTTCGTGGGTGGAGCCCTCCGTGGACTCGCGCAACCGTTACCCTTCGTGTGTTGAAGTCTCCATCAACGTGGATGTACGATAGCACCACCTATCGGAACCATGACAAAAGCATCTGTGTCTCCAATTGCATTTGAATTCTCCAAACGCTTCCCTTTACATTCTTGCAAGTTGCATGCTTTACTTTCCGCTGCTCATATACTCTTTGCATGCTTGCTTTAATTGTGTTAAGATTGCTTGACTTGTGCCAAGTTAGCTAAAATCTGCCAAAGACTAAACTGGGAAAAGGATAAGTTTTTATTTGGTTAAGTAGTCTAATCACCCCCCTCTAGACATACTTTCGATCCTACAAGTGGTATCAGAGCCTTGGTCTCCATTTGCTTTGATTTCCATAGCTTTTGGTGGTCATAGCCTTGGTTTCACAACCTAGGAGAGTATAGCGTCTAGCGAGGGAAACTATCACCGTAGAGGTCCTTACTTTGATGGTACTAATTTTGCTAGTTGGAAGCATAAGATGAAAATGCATATTCTTGGACATAACCCCGCCGTTGGGGCTATTGTGTGTATTAGCTTGCAAGGTGAATTCTTGGATGGGAGAGAACCAAACCGTGAAGCTAGCGCAGAAGAGTTGAAGATGCTGCAATACAATGCTCAAGCTTGTGATATCCTCTTCAACGGATTGTGCCCCGAAGAATTCAACAAAATCAGCCGTCTTGAGAATGCAAAGGAAATTTGGGATACTTTGATTGATATGCACGAAGGTACCGACTCCGTCAAGGAATCCAAGTTGGATGTGCTTCAAAGTCAGCTCGACAAGTTCAAAATGAAGGATGGTGAAGGTGTCACTGAAATGTACTCTAGGCTTGCTCTTATCACAAATGAGATTGCCGGCTTAGGAAGTGAAGAGATGACCAGCAAATTCATCATCAAGAAGATCCTAAGAGCTTTGGACGAAAAATATGATACCGTGTGCACATTGATCCAAATGATGCCCAATTACAAAGATCTCAAGCCAACGGTAGTAATTGGAAGAATTGTTTCTCATGATATGTCACTCAAGGATAAGGAGGAACTTCACAACAAGTCAAGTGGTGCTTACAAAGCCTCATGTGAAGCCCCCACATCATCAAGTGAGAAACAAACGTTCAATGAAGAATTGAGCCTAATGGTGAAGAACTTCAACAAGTTTTACAAGAGTAGAAGCAAGGAGAGAAGCTCCAAGTCAAGGTCCTACAATGACAAAAGATCTTCTAGTCGAGAGCGTAATTGCTACAATTGTGGAAGACCCGGACACTATTCCAATGAGTGTACGGCTCCCCACAAAAGAAGAGAAGAATCACCTAAGAGGAGAAGTAGAAGAGAAGAATCACCACCAAGAGAGAGGAGAAGTAGAGATGATCGTTATGAACGAAGAACATCCCGGAGAAGAAAGGATTTAGAAAGGAAGGACAAGTCATCAAGGAGCTACACAAGACGAAGACATCAAGCTCATGTTGGTGAATGGGTATCCGGCTCCGACTCCGACAATCACTCCGAGAGAAGCTATCACTCCGACTCCGAATATACTCAAGATGAAGGTGTTGCTGGTCTAGCACTTGTGTCAACCAACTCCTACGACATATTTGATTCACCAAATGAAGGTGTTGGAAGATGCTTCATGGCCAAAGGTCCAAAGGTAACACATCCTAAGTATGTTGATTTCAATAGTGATGAAGATGACTTGTTAGGTGATGATGATTTACTTGTTGACAACTCTAGTGATGAATACTACGATGAAACATCAATTAATCATGCTAATCAAGATAAAACGAATGAC
The DNA here is from genome assembly GCF_018294505.1 of Triticum aestivum. Taxonomy (NCBI): domain Eukaryota; kingdom Viridiplantae; phylum Streptophyta; class Magnoliopsida; order Poales; family Poaceae; genus Triticum; species Triticum aestivum. The sequence goes on along the minus strand of NC_057795.1, from coordinate 432,544,609 downwards.
AATGATAAGGAGAAGATTGAGCTTCTAACTAAAGAACTAAACACTCTTAAGTTAGCTCATGAAACTATCTTAGAAGATCATCGAGAACTTTTAAGGACTCATGAGAAGTTACGCTTTGAAAAGCTCAACCTTGAGCAAGAGCATGAGTTCTTAAAGGCAATCAATGATGATCTTCGTAAGAAAAGTTCTTCTTACATTGCCAAGCGTTTACTCTTATCTACTTACATGCCTCAAGTCAAGTCTAGTAACAAGAACAAGAAGGATTCTTCCTCTAGTAGGAACAATAATCATGCTAAATCCAATGTTGTTGCTTCTAGTATTTCTCTTGATTCCACTAATGATTCTCTTAGCCAAGTTACACTTGAGCAAGAAAATAGCTTATTGAAGGGAATTATAGAGAAAGGTGTTTACAAGAGCCTTGCCGGGAGTAAGCAATTCGAGGAAATTGTACGCAAGCAAGGAAGGCACCGGAAGAACCAAGGTGTTGGTTTTGAACGAAAGTTCAATGCCAATGGAGTTGAGTGGGAAGAAGATCAATACCCCAAGACGTAGTTTGTTCCTCAACAAGAGAAGTATGATCCTACCTCCTTCAAAGGGACACAAGCTCAAGATGATCTTCCACCACAAGACCACAAGCAAAAAGGCAAGGACAAGCTTCAAGAGGAGATTGATGCATTTGAAGAAGCTCCTAAGGCCTTCGTCAAGTGGGTTCCCAAGACTACATCAAGTTCTACTTCATCAAGTATGACTACAACTCCAAGGGTTCCCATCAAGATGATGTGGATCCCGAAGAAGAAGAACTAAAGAGTTCTTGAGGGTGACTCCGCCAACATATTTCACTCATATCATTTTGGCAAGAACAAGTGCAATCAACTTCCACATCTTGCACTAGTTCAAGAAGTCACAAACCCTCTTGTTGGTAAGACAAGGGACAAGGTAACCTAATGCTTTCATAGACATCATCTTGTGTGTGCATCACTCTATGTCTATGGATATCCTTGTTTGTTCCTTGTGGGACTAACCCGTGCAGGTATTGAAAGTGCAACTCACTCCAAAGGATTGCTCCAAATGATCTACATCAACTTTGAGCATCCACATCTTCAACACCTACATGAAGTCATCATCGACAAAACCCAAGGTTAGTTCATCCCTCTTAAGAAGGGATCTCACATGTAGGGGGAGCTTTACTCTAAGAATTGAGTCAAAGCAACTCTAATGGTGTGAAAACATCAATGCATTATGTAAAAGTGGTAATCCCACTTGAGCTTAAACGATGAGTATGACCTATGATGAAATGTTCTCATTTGACTCCTAAGTCAATATACTCATATATAGATGACCTAGTCATCGCCAATTGCTTGATAGATGCTAGAATTGGTTGTGCATGCTTTGCCACATATTTCATTTGCCATTTTATTGTGTGAGCATGTTGTTTGCATATTTTACTCATTCGAGGACATCCACTTGTTGTTTTGATTGATTGGTTTATTTTCTTTTGCCAAGTGGATGGACAAGAATGCCTAAGAATCTTCTCTAGCTATCTATGCTTTTCTTGTCTCAAACTCTATTCATGCTACATCACAAAATTTGATCAAGTCAGATTCGAACCACTCTGTGTGAGGAGCACTCAGAGTCCCCGAATCGTCATAGACTTAAACCTCCAAAACTTCTTTGTGCTTCTCAGTCTGACCGATTCCTCCATTTCAGTCATATCGAGATCACTAAGTCGATCTAGGTTTTCAATCTCGGTGCAACCGATTTGAACATTTCGGTCACACCGAGTTGCTGTAACTGCTTGCAGTTATGCATCTCGGTGCCACCGAGTTTTTCCACTCGGTCATACCGACAGGATCAGGCTATATATATCCACGGGTCAAATTTTGGAAATTTCTCCGAACTCTTTCGCCCGCGCTCAGCCTGCTCTTCCTTCCTGGGTCTCCGGATCGTCCTCCTTGTCGCCAGCTGCCTCCCGCCGCTGGTCTTCGCCGCCATCAACGGGAATCGTCTCCGCCATTTCCACCGTAGCAAGTCCATTGCCGAACTAGGGTATGGACTTGGTCTTTGTGCTATTCCTAACTCCAAATCTCTAGCACATTGTGTTGCCATTAATCTTGCCACGATTGAGATCATCTTATCCACCGAAAACACTCCGTAGATTATAGGTGAATTGAAAGTTTAGGGTTAGGTTTCCGCCAAAACCATCTCAGACCAACCAAGTTGTAGAACTCGGTACCACCGATTCGGCTAAGGCCATTGCACATGTAATTCTCGGTCTGACCGAGAATTGCAAATCAGTGTGACCGAGTTCAGGACTTTGTGAAACCCTAGCAGTCTCGGTGCCACCGAACTGTGACTCGGTATGACCGAGTACACTAGTTTAGGTTCCAAAAGCTTCTTCGGTATCACCGAGTTTACAAATCAGTAGATCCGAAATGCTTTCCATGGAAAACTAAAACGAAGTTTTTGATTCATTCTTTTGCAAAAACCTCTGTATTGAAGCCCATGAAGATAAGGAAGATGGCGCTCTACTGATAAAGCTTAGAGGCCCAGGGCCCAAAGGCCGATTAGGGCCCGTAGTTGTAAACCGCCATAGTTATCTAACTTGTATCATAAGACAAGGAAAGGAAGAGACCGAGCCAGACACTTGTATGAGCCGGCCTCGGGACTCTGTAAACCGGCCGGGCGTCAACCTGTGTATATAAAGGGACGACCCGGCGGCGGTTCAGGAACAAGAAACAACAACTCGAGACTCAGGCAAAGCGTATTCGCTCCCTGATCATGGAAACCCCAATAATGCCATCACAACTAGACGTCGGCTTTTACCTTCATCATAAGGGCCGAACTAGTATAAACTCTCGTGTCCCTTGTTCCGGTTTAACCCCTTTAAGCTAATCTCGTTGCGATGGCTCCACGACTAAGTCCTTCTGCTAGGACATCTGACGTGTTAATTCCACGACAGTTGGCGCCCACTGTGGGGCTATCGCACAATGGTTTCGAGTTCTTAAAGGGTAGCTTTGAAGGACTCAAAGGGTACGCGGTTGGCCAGATGACCAAGAGTCATCGCGACAAGCTCTACATCGACGATGTAGGCTGGGGCCCCGAGGCCGGCTCAATCGAGTACGGGTACCGGGTCCCCTTTGGCGGAATTCATGGCCTCACCGGTAAGATCGGCGAACCGGGCCCTGAGCTGGACATCTCCACCGACCTCGTCGAGACGGCTCAGCGTGCAAGTCCTTCCCGGGTTCAGCCTACCATGAAGCGTGCGTTCGTAGGGTTCATCCATGTGCGGAATCTGAACCGGTGTCTGACGGTGAGATAGCCATCTACTCAGATGGTGAATCATCCACCGGCGAAACTGAGTCGCTGTACCAGTTGCAAGATGGCCGGATTGGGGGATATTCCGATGGTGACAGTATTCTGGGCCCCTTTGAACCGCCAAACCGGGTTGCAATCTTCATGGCCGGTACGCAACCCACCTGTAATCTTCATCCACAGCAGCAATGATTTCCGGATCGGCAGCCATGGCAGGAGGCCCGGCGCGCCGGCCGGCTCAAGTTCTTGCCGGTTTGCTGGATGCCTTGATGGCATTGTTGACCACGGTGGTAACCCCGGAAACTCAAGTTCAGCATAATGCGGATGTTACGAAGCTAAAGGATCAGATAGCTCAGGCCAAGGCGGACTTGGCGGTTGAGGAGGCTAGGATGGATGAAGAGCGGTCGGCTTTAGATGCCCAATCACAACAGATTCAGGCGCAGAACTACTGGCTTATGTTGGATCAGAATGCGTCAAACGACGTGATGAGGAGGAAGTACCGATCTCGTCTGCCGTAGATTTATGAGGGTATGAATCTCTTTAGCACGCCAGGACCCGAGCCTAGTAATCCGGTAGCAGTAAACCCGACCGAGGCACCTGGGGTAGCGCCGGATCAGCCACGGGCGATGGACCCGCCTCGACGGACGGACAACCCGCCGCAATATGTAACATCGCCACCGGGTCACTTCTCTAGCCCTTTAGATAACATGATCGTTGCAGCATCGCGTTTGGCAGCTATTTCGATGGAGGGTGATACGTCTCCGTCGTATCTACTTTTCCAAACACTTTTGCCCTTGTTTTGGACTCTAACTTGTATGATTTGAATGGAACTAACCCGGACTAACGCTGTTTTCAGTAGAATTGCCATGATGTTGTTTCATGTGCAGAAAATAAAAGTTCTCGGAATGACCTGAAACTCCACGGAACACCTTAGAAAAAACAATAAAAAATCCTCGCCAAAGATGAAGACCAGGGGCCCACACCCTGCTCACAAGGGTGGGGGGCGCGCCCCCCTACCTCGTGGCCCCCCTGGTGGCCCGCCGATGCCAACTCCAACTCCATATATTGGCTTTCAGGGAGAAAAAAATCAGAGAGAAGAAATCATCGCGTTTTACGATACGGAGCCGCCGCCAAGCCCTAATCTCTCTCGGGAGGGCTGATCTGGAGTCCGTTCGGGGCTCCAGAGAGGGGGATTCGTCGCCGTCGTCATCATCAACCATCCTCCACCAATTTCATGATGCTCACCGCCGTGCGTGAGTAATTCCATCGTAGGCTTGCTGGACGGTGATGGGTTGGATGAGATTTATCATGTAATCGAGTTAGTTTTGTTAGGGTTTGATCCCTAGTATCCATTATGTTCTGAGATTGATGTTGCTATGACTTTGCTATGCTTAATGCTTGTCACTTGGGCCCGAGTGCCATGATTTCAGATATGAACCTATTATGTTTTCACAAATATATGTGTGTTCTTGATCCTATCTTGCAAGTCTATAGTCACCTACTTTGTGTTATGATCCGGCAACCCCGAACTGACAATAATCGGGACCACTCCCGGTGATGACCATAGTTTGAGGAGTTCATGTATTCACTATGTGCTAATGCTTTGTTCCGGTTCTCTATTAAAAGGAGGCCTTAATATCCCTTAGTTTCCAATAGGACCCCTGAAAGTGCAACTATCCCTAGGTGGTTTTGGTAATTCATAACAACATATAGCTCATTGAGCTAATGCTATTCCAAGACTATTATTTCAGGAAAGCTTAGTGAATGGCATGGCATGGATAATGAAAGTGGATCCCTCAAAATACTAAGGACAAAGGATTGGCTCAAGCTCAAAAGCTCAAGACTCTTCATTTTATATTTTAGTGATCCAAGATCACATTGAGTCTATAGGAAAATCCAATACTATCAAGGAGGGATGAGGTGTTGCTTAATGAGCCTCTTGCTTCATGTGCTTTGTGATATGCTCCAAAACCCTCAACTACTTTCCCACATCCACAAATGACCTAAACCCAGAGCCAAAATTGGTCACACCGATTCTTCCTATCCGGCGCCACCGATTCCAAAAGTCATAGCCACTGCCACAAACCCTAAGCAAATCGGTCTTACCGATAGGGATCTCGGTCTCACCGAGATGGGGTTGTAATCTCTCTGTTTCCCTTCGTAATGTTTCGGTCTAACCGAAGTGAGCGATCGGTCCCACCGAGATTGCAATGTAAACTCTCCGTTTTCCTTTTGTAACATTTCGGTCTCACCGAAAAGAGCAAATCGGTCCCACCGAGTTTACCTGACCAACTCTCTGGAAAGCTTATTACCAAATCGGTCTCACCGAGTTTGTGTAATCGGTCTTACCGAGATTACGTTATGCCCTAACCCTAACCGAATCGGTCTCACCGAGATGCATGTCAGTCCCACCGGAAATCACTAACGGTCACTAGGTTTACTAAATCGGCCCGACCGAGTTTAACGATTCGGTCCCACTGAGTTCGGTAAATTGTGTGTAACGGTTAGATTTTGTGTGGAGGCTATATATACCCCTCCACCTCCTCTTCATTCATGGAGAGAGCCATCAGAACGAACCTACACTACCATTTCTGAGAGAGAACCACCTACTCATGTGTTGAGGCCAAGATATTCCATTCCTACCATATGAATCTTGATCTCTAGCCTTCCCCAAGTTGCTTTCCACTCAAATCTTCTTTCCACCAGATCCAAAACCTATGAGAGAGAGTTGAGTGTTGGGGAGACTATCATTTGAAGCACAAGAGCAAGGAGTTCATCATCAAGGCACCATTTGTTACTTCTTGGAGAGTGGTGTCTCCTAGATTGGCTAGGTGTCACTTGGGAGCCTCCGACAAGATTGTGGAGTTGAACCAAGGAGTTTGTAAGGGCAAGGAGATCGCCTACTTCGTGAAGATCTACCGCTAGTGAGGCAAGTCCTTCGTGGGCGTCGGCCATGGTGGGATAGACAAGGTTGCTACTTCGTGGACCCTTCATGGGTGGAGCCCTCCATGGACTCGCGCAGCCGTTACCCTTCGTGGGTTGAAGTCTCCATCAACGTGGATGTACGATAGCACTACCTATCGGAACCACGCCAAAAACATCCGTGTCTCCAATTGCGTTTGGATCCTCCAAACCCTTCCCTTTACTTTCTTGCAAGTTGCATGCTTTAAATTCCGCTGCCTATATACTCTTTGCATGCTTGCTTGATTTGTGTGATGATTGCTTGACTTGTCCTAAAGTAGCTAAAATCTGCCAAACTCTAAAATTGGGAAAAGGTTAAGTTTTTATTGGTCAAGTAGTCTAATCACCCCCCTCTAGACATACTTCAAGGTCCTACAAGTGGTATCAGAGCTTTGGTCTCCATTTGCTTTGATTTCCATAGCTTTTGGTGGTCATAGCCTTGGTTTCACAACTTAGGAGAGTATGGCGTCTAGCGAGGGAAATTATCACCGTAGAGGTCCTTACTTTGATGGTACTAATTTTGCTAGTTGGAAGCATGAGATGAAAATGCATATTCTCGGACATAACCCCGCCGTTTGGGCAATTATTTGTATTGGCTTGCAAGGTGAATTATTCGATCGGAGAGAACCGAACCGTGAAGCTAATGCGGAAGAATTGAAGATGCTGCAATACAACGCTCAAGCATGCGATATCATCTTCAACGGATTGTGCCCCGAAGAATTCAACAAAATCAGCCGTCTTGAGAATGCAAAGGAAATTTCGGATACTTTGATTGATATGCATGAAGGTACCAAGTCCGTCAAGGAATCCAAGTTGGATGTGCTCCAAAGTCAGCTTGACAAGTTCAAAATGAAGGATGGTGAAGGTGTCGCTGAAATGTACTAAGCTTGCTCTTATCACAAATGAGATAGCCGGCTTAGGGAGTGAAGAGATGACCGACAAATTCATCATCAAGAAAATCCTAAGAGCACTGGATGGAAAGTATGATACCATGTGCACGTTGATTCAAATGATGCCAAACTACAAAGATCTCAAGCCAACGGAAGTCATTGGAAGAATTGTTGCTGATGAGATGTCACTCAAGGATAAGGAGGAAGTTCACAACAAGTCAAGTGGTGCTTACAAAGCCTCAAGTGAAGACACCACATCATCAAGTGAGAAACAAACCTTCAATGAAGAATTGAGCTTAATGGTGAAGAACTTCAACAAATTCTACAAGAGTAGAAGCAAAGAAAGAAGCTGCAAGTCAAGGTCTTACAATGACAAGAGATCTTCTAGTCATGAGCGCAATTGCTACAATTGTGGGAGACCCAGACACTATTCCAATGAGTGTATGGCACCCTACAAAAGAAGAGAAGATTCTCCAAGAAGAAGAAGCAAAAGAGAAGAATCACCACCAAGAGAGAGGAGGAGTAGAGATGATCTTTATGAACGAAGACCCTCACGGAGAAGCAAGGATTCGGAAAAGAAGGACAAGTCATCAAGGAGCTACACAAAACGAAGACATCAAGCTCATGTTGGTGAATGGGTTTCCGGCTCCGACTCCGACAATCACTCCGAGAGAAGCTATCACTCCGACTCCGAATATACTCAAGATGAAGGTGTTGCTGGTCTAGCACTTATGTCAACCAACTCCTACGACATATTTGATTCACCAAATGAAGGTGTTGGAAGATGCTTCATGGCCAAAGGTCCAAAGGTAACACATCCTAAGTATGTTGATTTCAATAGTGATGAAGATGACTTGCTTGTGGATGATGATTTACTTGTTGACAACTCTAGTGATGAATACTATAATGAAACGTCAATTAATCATGCTAATCAAGATAAAACAAATGACAATGATAAGGAGAAGATTGAGCTTCTAACTAAAGAACTAAACACTCTTAAGTTGGCTCATTAAACTATCTTCGAAGATCATCGAGAACTTTTAAGGGCTCATGAGAAGTTACGCTTTGCAAAGCTCAATCTTGAGCAGGAGCATGACTTCTTAAACGCAATCAATGATGATCTCCGCAAGAAAAGTTCTTCTTATATTGCCAAGCGTTTACTCTTATCTACTTACATGCCTCAAATCAAGTCTAGTAACAAGTACAAGAAAGATACTTCCTCTAGTAGTAACAATAATAATAATGTCAAATCCAATATTGTTGCTTCTAGTAGTTCTCTTGATTCCACTAATGATTCTCTTAGCCAAGTTACACTTGAGCAAGAAAATAGCTTATTGAAGGGAATTATAGAGAAGGGTGTTTACAAGAGCCTTGCCTGGAGTAAGCAATTCGAGGAAATTGTACGCAAGCAAGGAAGGCACCGGAAGAATGAAGGTGTTGGTTTTGAATGAAAGTTCAATGCCAATGGAGTTGAGTGGGAAGAAGATCAACACCCCAAGACAAAGTTTGTTCCTCAACAAGAGAAGTATGATCCGACTTCCTTCAAGGGAACACAAGCTCAAGATGATCTTCCACCACAAGACCACAAGAACAAAGGCAAGGACAAGCTTCAAGAAGAGATTGATGCATTTAAAGAAGCACCTAAAGCCTCGTTCAAGTGGGTTCCCAAGACTACATCAAGTTCTACTTCATCAAGTACAACTACAACTCGAAGGATTCCCATCAAGATGATGTGGATCCCGAAGAAGAAGAACTAGAGAGTTCTTGAGGGTGACTCCACCAACATTCTTCACTCATATCATTATGGCAAGAACAAGTGCAATCAACTTCCACATCTTGCACTAGTTCAAGGAGTCACAAACCCTCATGTTGGTAAGGCAAGGGACAAGGTAACCTAATGATTTCATGGACATCATCTTGTGTGTGCATCACTCTATGTCTATGGATATTCTTGTTTGTTCCTTGTGGGACTAACCCATGTAGGTAAGTTGAAAGTGCAACTCACTCCAAAGGATTTCTCCAAATGATCTACAGCAACATTGAGCATCTACATCTTCAACACCTACATGAAGTCATCATCGACAAAACCCAAGGTTAGTTCATCCCTCTAAGGGGGGATCTCACATCTAGGGGGAGCTTAACTCTAAGAATTGAGTCAAAGCAACCCTAATGGTGTGAACACATCAATGCGTTATGTAAAAGTGGTAACCCCACTTGAGCTTAAACGATGAGTATGACCTATGATCAAAAGTTCTCATTTGACTCCTAAGTCAATATACTCATATATAGATGACCTAGTCATCGCCAATTGCTTGATAGATGCTAGTATTGGTTGTGCATGCTTTGCCACATATTTCATTAACCATCTTATTGTGTGAGCATGTTGGTGCATATTTTACTCATTCAAGGACATCCACTTGTTGTTTTGATTGTTTGGTTTCTTTTCTTTTTGCCAAGTGGATGGACAAGAATGCCTAAGAACCTTCTTTAGCTATCTATGCTTTTCTCATCTCAAACTCTATTCATGCTACATCACAAAATTTGATCAAGTCAGATTTGAACCACTCTGTGTGAGGAGCACTCAGAGTCCCCGATTCGTCATAGACTTAAACTTCCAAAACCTCTTTATGACTCTCAGTCTGACCGATTCCTCCATTTCGGTCCTACCGAGATCATTAAGTTGATCTGAGTTTTCAATCTCGGTGCAACCGATTTGAACTTTTCGGTCACACCGATTTGCTGTAACTGTACACAGTTATGCATCTCGGTGCCATCAAGTTGTTCCACTCGGTCACACCGACAGGGTCGGGCTATATATAGCCACGGGCAAATTTTTTGGAAATTTCCCCGAAACCCTTCGCCCGCCGTTGCCGCCGTAGCGAGTCCACCGCCAAGTTAGGGTATGGACTCAATCTTTGTGCTTTCCACGTCTGATTCCTAGCACATTGTATTCTTATTGATTCTTGCCACGGTTGAGACTCTTCTATCCAACCAAAGTAATCCATAGATTAGATGAGATTCAAATTTTTAGGGTTAGGTTTCCGCCGAAACCATCTCGGAGCCACCGAGTTGAAAAACTTGGTCTCACCGATTTGGCTTATGCCATTGCACTAGTGACTCTCGGTCTGACCGAGAATTACTAATCGGTGTGACCGATTTGAGGATTCTGTAAAAACCCTAGCAGTCTCGGTGCCACCGAACTGAGACTCAGTCCAACTGAGATCATCAGTTTAGGTTCCAAAACTGCTTCGGTATCACCGAGTTTGAAAATCGGTTGATCCGAAATGCTTTCTGTGGAAAACTAAAACTGAACTTTTGAATCATTCTTTTGCAAAAATCTCTGCATTTTGTGATGCTCATCTATTCTATCTCATCTATAACTCTTCACAGGGTCAACAGTCAGCTTTTGCAGTATGTCAGATCTAAGTGACAGCCAGAACAGGTCAGAAGAGCAGATGGACTTGAGTGAGGGCACTAGTCCCTCAACTATAGATGAAGGGAGCAGAAGTACTCCTAGCAATTTGCCTAAGGCTGCTACTAGGCAAAGGAGTAAAAGAACTTCAGATTCAGAGGATGAAGATTACAAAGCTGAGGAAGATGAGGCTACTTCCAAGAAGGTAGTTCTCAAGAAAGAATATGGCTCTGCACAGAGCACTAAACCAGGTCTGAAGAAGAAAGTTCCTGCCAAGAGGACACCAATGCCAAAGGCCAGAAGGTCCACTCAAGTGCCAGCTCAGGCTCAACCCAATGAGGCACCTGCAAGGAAAGAAACATCATCCAAACCTCAGAAAGTTCCTACTGGAGGGACTATGAAGTTCACAATTGAGTCAGAGGATGATGGTGCTCAAGACAAGAAAAAGAAGAGAGCAAGAACCACAACTGCCAAGGTCCTTGGAAAGCCCTCAATGAGAAGAGATTCTGAAGGAGAGGAAGAGGATGCTGCACCAGCACCTAAGGCACCTAAGCTTATGGGTGATGCAATCAGATCAGGGGCTACAACATCTAAGCCCAAGGATGCACCCAAAGCTGCTTCCAAGGCCAAGCAAGTTCCAAAGAGGAATACTAGGAGTATTCCAGCTGCTGAGAAGAACAAGGCCCCAATGCCCAATGTTGCTGAAGAAGAAGATGAAGAAGGTCAAGTCTTAAGAAAGCTCAAGCCCAAGATACCAGACCACAATGATGCCCATCCTGTGGCTGAGGACATGAGAATCAGGAAGGATTCAGGGCTGAGACTGTGGAGGATGGAAGATCCATATGTTTCAAGAAGAAGAACTACTGTTGACTACATGTTCCATACAAAGGAACAACAGGACTTCTATGAAACAATTCTGTTGGACAATAAGCCCATAGTTTGTGACATGAGGTGGGTCGACTGGACCTACATCAAGGACAATGAGCAGCACTATCCTGGAGTGCAAGAAAGCTTTGTTGCTTGTGGAGTTGCTGATTATGTTGGACAGAAGTTCACCCACTGGAATGATGAGCTTATCATGCAGTTCTAATCCACAGCACATTTTTACCCAGATGGTAGAATTGTTTGGATGTCTGAAGGTACAAGGTACCAATCTACTGTTGAAGAATGGGCAAGTCTGATAAATGCCCCCAAGGAAAATGAGGATGACCTGGACATCTATGCAAAGAAGAAGATGGATCACAATTCAATGGCTCACATGTACAAGGAAATCCCAGACAAGGCAGTAGAGACTCACAAGTTTGGATCAGTTCACTTTCTCCTGTCAGGGTAGCCAACCGTCAATTGGATTACGAGGCACACTCTGTTGCCCAAGTCTGGTGACCATAACATGATCAGAGGGCATGCCATCAACATGCTGCATGTCTTTGATGTGCCACAGAAGTTCAAAGTCATGAGCCTGATGATTGAAACAATCAAGAGGACTGCAGCAGATCAGAAGAGGAGCTGTGGATATGCACCTCAGATTCAGGAATTGATCAACTAAAAAATGGGCACAAGGAGATATCAGTTGGATAAGGAACATTTTCCACTTTATCCAGACTTTGAGGACAATGAGGTTGTCATGAATGAAAATGATCCACAATCAGTTCAAGCTCAGGAGAAGAAGGAGAAGGCAAAGAAGGAGAAGGCTGCCAAGATGCCAACTCAAGAGGAGGCATCTGAATATTTCTTGAAAACCAAACAGGAGAAGCTTGGTTACTTGATAGCATCTACACTGAGGATTGAGAAAGGACTGGCCACCCTCACTCAGAATCAGGAGAGTCTTGAGAGAATCACGGAACTCAAGTTTCATGACCTTGATGTTAAAGTAACTAAGATTCAGTCAGTTGTAGAGCAGCTGCAGGATGATATGCAGGAGAGGTAGCGCAAGACTACCACATATGTGTTTGCCAGAGTGCCCCGAGCCCAGAGGTCAGTTGTAGTGCCAGTGACAGACACTAGAGCAACAACTTCAGCACCAGCCACAACACCTACAGTTCCAGTGCAACCAGCTCCAGCATCCACTCTAGCACCCTCTACTTCAACTGAAGCCTTCGTCCTTGGAGTTATCAGGACACCACCACCAGAAGATCAAGCCTGAGAGTCGATCTAGCACTATGCATTTTCTGTGAACTTTTTGGTAACTTGTTGCCAAAGGGGGAGAAAAATGTATAGATCATAGGGCTTCGAGAGAGAGAGTGTGTTGCTTTTGTTCTCTCTTACTTTATTTGGTGGTTTTTCAAACTTTGTTTGCTTTTGGTTGAGATTCTATGCTTGTGAGACATTGATGATCATGTGTTTGATCATAATCTACACTTATGCATGTTTGATGATATTATCCTATCTATCTTATGTGATCATTCACTATGCTTGGTGATGAGTGCATGTATTCAATGTTTATTATTTTGAGCACTCCACCAAGATGTATGTGACATGGAAGAGTAACCCATGAGCCTAATTCATTGTGCATTTACAGTCCAAAGCAAATCTAAAACTATGCACAAATTTAGGGGGAGCTCTTGCTTATCACATACTTCTCAAAGCGACGATGTTATTCAATCTTATTATCATTTGTCGAAGCTTTGATCTATATGTTGTCATCAATTACCAAAAAGGGGGAGATTGAAAGTGCAACTATCGCTAGGTGGTTTTGGTAATTCATAACAACATATAGCTCATTGAGCTAATGCTATTCCAAGACTATTATTTCAGGAAATCTCAATGAATGGCATGGCATGGATGATGAAAGTGGATCCCTCAAAATACTAAGGACAAAGGATTGGCTCAAGCTCAAAAGCTCAAGACTCTTCATTTTATATTTTAGTGATCCAAGATCACATTGAGTCTATAGGAAAAGCCAATACTATCAAGGAGGGATGAGGTGTTGCTTAATGAGCCTCTTGCTTCATGTGCTTTGTGATATGCTCCAAAACCCTCAACTACTTTCCCACATCCACAAATGACCTAAACCCAAAGCCAAAATCGGTCACACCGATTCTTCCTATCCGGCGCCACCGATTCCAAAAGTCATAGCCACTGCCACAAACCCTAAGCAAATCGGTCTTACCAATAGGGATCTCGGTCTCACCGAGATGGGGTTGTAATCTCTCTGTTTCCCTTCGTAACATTTCGGTCTAACCGAAGTGAGCGATCGGTCCCACCGAGATTGCAATGTAAACTCTCTGTTTCCTTTTTGTAACATTTTGGTCTCACCGAAAAGAGCAAATCGGTCCCACCGAGTTTACCTGACCAACTCTCTGGAAAGCTTATTACCAAATCGGTCTCACCGAGTTTGTGTAATCGGTCTTACCGAGATTACATTATGCCCTAACCCTAACCGAATCGGTCTCACCGAGATGCATGTCAGTCCCACCGGAAATCACTAACGGTCACTAGGTTTACTAAATCGGCCCGACCGAGTTTAACGATTCGGTCCCACCAAGTTCGGTAAATTGTGTGTAACGGTTAGATTTTGTGTGGAGGCTATATATACCCCTCCACCTCCTCTTCATTCGTGGAGAGAGCCATCAGAACGAACCTACACTTCCAACTTACCAGTTCTAAGAGAGAACCACCTACTCATGTGTTGAGGCCAAGATATTCCATTCCTACCATATGAATCTTGATCTCTAGCCTTCCCCAAGTTGCTTTCCACTCAAATCTTCTTTCCACCAGATCCAAAACCTATGAGAGAGAGTTGAGTGTTGGGGAGACTATCATTTGAAGCACAAGATCAAGGAGTTCATCATCAACGCACCATTTGTTACTTCTTGGAGAGTGGTGTCTCCTAGATTGGCTAGGTGTCACTTGGGAGCCTCCGACAAGATTGTGGAGTTGAACCAAGGATTTTGTAAGGGCAAGGAGATCACCTACTTCGTGAAGATCTACCGCTAGTGAGGCAAGTCCTTCGTGGGCGTTGGCCATGGTGGGATAGACAAGGTTGCTACTTCGTGGACCCTTCGTGGGTGGAGCCCTCCATGGACTCGCGCAGCCGTTACCCTTCGCGGGTTGATGTCTCCATCAACGTGGATGTACGATAGCACCACCTATCGGAACCATGCCAAAAACATCCGTGTCTCCAATTGCGTTTGAATCCTCCAAACCCTTCCCTTTACTTTCTTGCAAGTTGCATGCTTTAAATTCCGCTGCCTATATACTCTTTGCATGCTTGCTTGATTTGTGTGATGATTGCTTGACTTGTCCTAAAATAGCTAAAATCTGCCAAACTCTAAAATTGGGAAAAGGTTAAGTTTTTATTGGTCAAGTAGTCTAATCACCCCCCCTCTAGACATACTTCAAGGTCCTACAACCCCGCTGCCATGGGAGGGTAGGAAAAAAGATGTCATGAAAGTTATTTTCCATAAGCACATATGACTATATACGGAATACATGCCTACATTACATTGATGAATTGGAGCTAGTTCTGTGTCACCTATGTTATGACTGTTACATGACGAACCGCATCCGCCATAATTATCCATCGCTAATTCTGTGGCTACGAGTTTTCCATATACTGGTTCTCGCTTATTTACTTTTCCGTTGCTACTGTTACAATCACTACAAAATACCAAAAACATTACTTTTGCTGTCTTTACTTTTGTTACCGTTACCACCACTATCATATTACTTTGCTACTAAACACTTTGCTGCAGATACTAAGTTTCCAGGTGTGTTTGAATTGACAACTCAGCTGGTACTCTACCCTCGAAAACTGTTGCGATCCCCTATACTTGTGGGTTATCAAGACCTTTTTCCGGCGCCGTTGCTGGGGAGCATAGCTCTATTCTTTGAGTCACTTGGGATTTATATCCACTGGACACTATGAAGAACTTGAAAGATTGTCGAACTACTATTTTGCCCTCAACTACGAGGGGAGGTAAGGAACTACCATCTAGCCTTGCACTAGATTCTCCTTCTGTTATAAGTAAGCTTGCGACACCTAAACCTGCTACTGCTATGAAATCTGATATGTCGCATGTTATTGATGATGCCACTTCTACTATGCATGATACTTATGATGAAACCACTTCTGTGCTTGATACTACTATGCCCCTTGGTGAATTTCTTGATGAGCAAATTGCTAGGTCTAGGGAAAGAGAAATTATTGAACCTGAATACGATGATGATAGTGATGATGAGAATATGCCTGCTATTCCTGAGGGTTATCTTTTTGATGCTGAATCTTCTGCAACTATTTTTGCTTGCCAGGATAGATACGAACTTAAGAGGCTGCTAGTTAAATGGAGTAAAGAATCTTTTAGAGATAGAATGAGACCCGACCCTGCTTTTACTACTTCACCTATCTATGTTCCCGATAAGGATTATTATGATTTTTCTGTTGATCCAGATATAATTACTTTGGTTGAATCTGATCCTTTCTATGGCTATGAATCTGAAACTGTTGTGGCACATCTTACTAAGTTAAATGATATAGCTGCCCTGTTTACTAATAATGAGAGATCGCGCTACCTTTATTTACTCAAAATATTTCCGTTCTCATTAAAGGGTGATGCTAAGATATGGTTTAATTCTCTTGATCTTGGTTGTGTGCAAAGTCCCCAAGATATGATTTATTACATCTCTGCTAAATATTTCCGTGCTCATAAGAAACAAGCTGCTTTGAGGGAAATATACAACTTTGTGCAAATTGAAGAAGAGAGTCTCCCATAAGCTTGGGGGAGGCTTCTCAAGTTATTTAATGCTTTGCGTGATCATCCTCTTAAGAAACCTGAAATACTTGATATCTTTTATAATGGACTAACTGATGCTTCTAGAGATTACCTGGATAGTTGTGTTGGTTCTCTTTTCAGGGAAAGAACACCGGATGAAGCTGAAATTCTGTTGAATAATACATTGACAAATGAAAATAATTGGGCACCTCCTGAGCCAGTTCTAGAGCCAATTACTAAGCCTATTCCGAAACCAACTCCGAAGAAGAGAGGTGTTCTATTTCTCAGTCCCGAAGATATGCAAGAGGCAAAGTAATCTATGAAAGAAAAAGGTATTAAAGCTGAAGATGTTAAGATATTACCTCCTATTGAAGAAATACATGGTCTTAATTTACTGCTTGTTGAAGAAGTATATGATCTCAATTACTTATTTACTGAAGAACCTCCCGATATCCCAACACAGGTAGTGAAGGTAAATTCTCTCTATAGATATGATAAAGCTGAAGTCCCCCCTACTAAAATTGCTAGTCAGTGCTTGGATGAGTTTGATGACTTTATGTTTAAGCAAGATGACTTTAACGCTTTTTTTAGTAGACAATTAAAACAGAATACCTTTATGATTAAACGCTTGGGTGATTATATGGCTGATATTAGAGGTGAACTTAAACTTGTTAGCAAAGATGCTTCTATGGTTACCACTCAAGTAGAACAAGTACTTAAAGCTCAGAAAGAAGTGCTTGATGAAATGAATAGTAAGAAAAATGATTATGCTGTTAGAGTGGCTACTAGAACTGGTAGAATGACTCAGGAACCTTTGTATCCTGAAGGCCACCCTAAGAGAATCGAGCAAGATTCTCAGAGAAATAATATTGATGTACCTAGTTCTTCTAAGAGGAAGAAAAAGAAAAATGATAGGACTTTGCAAACTTCTAGTGAACCTATTGCTGAACCACCTGAGAATCCAAATGATATCTCTATTTCTGATGCTGAAACACAATCAGGTGATGAACATGAACCTAGTGATAATGTTAATGATAATGTTCATGTTGATGCTCAACCTAGTAATGATAATGATGTAGAAGTTGAACCTGCTGTTGATCTTGATAACCCACAATCAAGGAATCAACGTTATGATAAAAGAGACTTCGTTGCTAGGAAACATGGTAAAGAAAGGGAACCATGGGTTCAGAAACCCATGCCTTTTCCTCCGAAACCATCCAAGAAAAAGGATGATGAGGATTTTGAGCGCTTTGCTGAAATGATTAGACCCATCTTTTTGCGTATGCGATTAACTGATGTGCTCAAAACAAATCCTTATGCTAAGTATATGAAGGATATCATTACTAATAAAAGAAAGATACCTGAAGCTGAAATTTCCACCATGCTTGCTAATTATACTTTTAAGGGTGGAATACCAAAGAAACTTGGAGATCCAGGAGTACCTACTATACCATGCTCCATTAAGAGAAATTATGTTAAAACTGCTTTATGTGATCTTGGAGCCGGTGTCAGTGTTATGCCTCTCTCTTTATATCGTAGACTTGACTTGAATAAGTTGACACCTACTGAAATATCTTTGCAAATGGCTGATAAATCAACTGCTATACCTGTCGGTATTTGTGAGGATGTGCCTGTTGTGGTTGCAAACGTTACTATTTTAACGGACTTTGTTATTCTTGATATTCCCGAGGATGATAGTATGTCTATTATTCTTGGAAGACCTTTCCTTGATACTGCAGGGGCTGTTATTGATTGCAACAAAGGCAATGTCACTTTTCATGTTAATGGCAATGAGCACACGGTACACTTTCCGAGAAAACAACCTCAAGTTTATAGTATCAACTCTATTGGAAAAATTCCATCGATTATATTTGGAGGTTTTGAATTTCCTCTCCCTAATGTCAAGAAAAAGTATGATATTCTTATTGTTGGGGATTTTCATATCCCCGTTGAGGTAACTTAGTGTCATTCGAAATTTCTCCGGTTCCGTGATTATTCGGAATGAGTTTGTTAACAAGACTTGATCAACCTTGTTAGTGGGTTCATTTTGATGATCACGAGATGGATGAAACTAGAAGCACAACCTTTTGTACCCTTTTTATATTTTCTGTTATTTAGTAGAAATAAAGCAAAATAGTATTTTTTGTCTGTCTCCTGACTTATCCGTGCAATATAAAAATATCCCGAAAATAAAAGTCCTCAGAATGCCATGCCAATTTAATATGATTTTTTGGGAATATTTGAGGATTTGCCGTGCAAAAATTACCGCGGGGGGAGCTGCCACCTGGCCACAAGGGTGGAGGGCGCGCTCTACCCCCCTGGGCGCGCCCCCTGCCTCGTGGGCCCACAGTGGCCCTCCTCCACTTATCCCTGCACCCATCTTCTTCCTCTGCCTCACACAAACACGAAAAACCAACTCAAGCACGAGTTCCAGCCCCCATTGCTATGATTTTCGATCTCCTTGCTCAAGGCACCTCTCGCAAAACTGCTTGGGGAGATTGTTCCTTGGTATGTGACTCCTCCATTGGTCCAATTAGTTTTTGTTCTAGTGCTTTATTCATTGCAAATTTGTGCTGCATAGGTGACCATGTTCTTGAGCTTGCATGTCAAATTTATATGGTTCCAAGTAGTTCCAATGCTTTATATAGGCTCTAGGCACTTGTGGGAGTTGTTACTATCAATTTTATTGAAGTTGGTTCACTTTTATTTGAAGTTACTAAAAATTTCAGAAATTTTTCAGAGGAAACAATATGTTTAGGAGGATGTTCCAAGGTGGTTCTTCAAGGAAGCAAGGTCCCAGACTTGCAATACGTGATGCTGACGAGGAACCACCAAGAGACGCTCCTGTGAGGCCCTGTGAATGGCCTTCGGAAAATTTTATGAATCAAGTGGGAATCAAAGAAGAATTTAGTGCATATTTGAGTAACGCCGGTCTTGAGGACTTTGAAGCTGACAAATGCCCCCAGTATCATGATCTCACAAGTTCATTTGTGAGGAGGTTTGAGTTTTCATCTTCGCGTAATTCTCCTTCAGTCATGTTTGACCTTTATGACAAATCTTATACCATGGACTTAGAGGATTTCACTTCTGCTTGCAAACTTCCATCTTGGGGTAATGTCAGGGATCCCCCTAAATCTGAATATAGAGACTTTCTTGCTAGAATAACTGTGGGGGAATCTAGAGATATAACACAAGCCACTATAGGGAGCGTTCACTTTCCTGCTATACATTATTTTGCTCTCTTCATAGGTAGATGCATAAATGCTAAGGATGAAGCATGTCACATGTGTGTCCCTGATCTCAGCATTCTCAGGAGTGCTGTGTTAGGAGACCAATCTTATCATATGGGAGCCATTGTAGCTCGCAGGTTGCATCAGAATAGACATAACGGAGATTTCTTTGGAGGAATTTATGCAACCCGCTTAGCTAATTTTCTTGAGATAGACATTCGTGAGGGTGATATGGAGTTACCCCCTTCTTATTTAGATTTTGATTCTATGGTTTCCCACCAGTTTGTTGAGAGGACTGAACCACCTCTCCAGTATCGACTAATCTTTAACAAACGTCATGTAGTCCATATTGCTCTTCCTGCTCCTGCCTTCTTTGATTTTCAGACAAAAGGAAGATATATTATTACCAGAGAGGAGGCAGATGAGTACGAGAGGAGAGCGGAGGCTGCTCGACGCCACGCTACAGCTCAGGCGGCGATAACCGCTGCGTCACAGTATGACCCCAGTTACACCTACGGGTATCCGCCAGGCTATCCCTGGCAATAGACCAACTTAGGCCAAAAGCCTAAGCTTGGGGGAGTACGTATTTCCCACCGACATTACATTTATGTTCACACACACTCATTGCTAGATGTCGGTGCTCATACTCTTTCACTGTAATATCCATGCTAGTTTATTTTCTTTTTCCTGCTTTCTTCTTGTGTGTTTAATAAACCTTAAGAAAAAACCAAAAAATTAGTAGTAGTTTATTTCTTTGCTGTAGTAATTAAAAAGAAAACCCAAAAATATTTCCCGTTCTTCTTTTGCTTGTTGGGAGCTTTCCCGTGTAAATAGTTTTTATTTCTTTTCCTTTCTTTGGGGGTCGAGAAGACCATATTGAAAATGCTTAGTGGCTCTCATATGCATGATTGTTTATTTAACTTAGAGCCCATATTACTTGTCTTCTCTCTTGAGTTGAATGCTTGCAGATTCTAGCTTAGTCTAATGCACGTGCACTCTTATTATTATACACATCGTTCGGTCGTGCAAGTGAAAGGCAATAATGATGATATATGATGGACTTATTGGGATGAGAAAAGCTGGTATGAACTCGACCTCTCTTGTTTTTGTAAATATGATGATTCATCGTTCCTGAGTCAGCTATTATGAAGTAAACATATTTGCAATGACATTTAGAGATTATAGTTGCTTGTGCCATGCTTGATTAGCTATGAGTTATAATGGTTTACCTTGCGTGCCAACATGCTATTAGAATGATTATGATGTGGTATGATGGGATGGTATCCTCCTTTAAATGAATTGAGTGACTCGACTTGGCACATGTTCACGCATGTAGTTGAATCAAATCAACATAGCCTTCATGATATTTATGTTCATGGTGGATTATATCTTACTCATGCTTGTATTCGGTGTAAATTAATTTTAATGCATGTTTACGACTGTTGTCGCTCTCTCATTTGGTCGCTTCCCAGTCTTTTGCTAGCCTTCACCTGTACTAAGCGGGAATATTGCTTGTGCATCCAAACTCCTTAAACCCCAAAGTTGTTCCATATGAGTCCACTATACCTACCTATATGCGGTATTTACCTGCCGTTCCAAGTAAATTTGTATGTGCCAAACTCTAAACCTTCAAATAAACATTCTGTTTTGCATGCTTGATTAACTCATATGTCAACTAGAGCTGCCCTTATCTTCCGTGTTAGGAGGGTTATTCTCAAGAGGGGTGGACTCCGCTCCTCATTCATGAGAAAATGGCTGGTAGCCGGGATGCCCAGTCCCATGCTTTATGCAAACTAAATCAAAATAATTGCAAACAAAACTCCCCCTGGGACCCGTTGAATGTTGGAGGCACTCGTTGTTTCAAGCAAGCCATGGATTGATGCTTGTGGAGGAGGGGGAGTATAAACTTTACTATTCTATTTGGGAACCACCTATTATCTATTTAGCATGGAAGATATCGTCGTCTTTTAGTTGTTATGTTGACAATGAGAGTATGCCGCTCAAAATATAATTTATCTCTATTTCAAAACCGAGCTCTGGCACCTCTACAAATCCCTGCTTCCCTCTGCGAAGGGCCTATCTATTTACTTTTATGTTGAGTCATCACCCTTCTTATTAAAAAGCACCCGCTGGAGAGCACACTGTCGTTTGCATTCATTATAATTGGTTTATATTGGGTATGACTTGACTGGATCTCTTTTACCATGAATTACAATGTTTAGTCAGTCCTTGATCTTTAAAGGTGCTCTGCATTTATGTTTTGCGGTCTCAGAAAGGGCTAGCGAGATACCATTTTGTTATATCATGTTATGATTATTTTGAGAAAGTGTTGTCATCCAAGTTTTATTATTATGGCTCGCTAGCTGATTATGCTATTGATATGAGTAATTGTGAGACCTACGTGTTATTGTGAGTATGGTTAGTTCATAATAATTGCTGAAACTTGAATACTGGCTTTTCATGTTTACAACAACAAGAGCAAACAAAGTTTGTAAAAGTTTTTCTTTTTCTCTTTCAGTTTGTCAACTGAATTGCTTGAGGACAAGCAAGGGTTTAAGCTTGGGGGAGTTGATACGTCTCCGTCGTATCTACTTTTCCAAACACTTTTGCCCTTGTTTTGGACTCTAACTTGTATGATTTGAATGGAACTAACCCGGACTGACGCTGTTTTCAGCAGAATTGCCACGGTGTTGTTTTATGTGCAGAAAATAAAAGTTCTCGGAATGACCTGAAACTCCACGGAACACCTTAGAAAAAACAATAAAAAATCCTCGCCAAAGATGAAGACCAGGGGGCCCACACCCTGCTCACGAGGGTGGGGGCGCGCGCCCCCCTGGGCGCGCCCCCCTACCTCGTGGGCCCCCTGGTGGCCCTCCGACGCCAACTCCAACTCCATATATTGGCTTTCGGGGAGAAAAAATCAGAGAGAAGAAATCATCGCGTTTTACGATACGGAGCCGCCGCCAAGCCCTAATCTCTCTCGGGAGGGCTGATCTGGAGTCCGTTCGGGGCTCCGGAGAGGGGGATTCATCGCCGTCGTCATCATCAACCATCCTCCATCACCAATTTCATGATGCTCACCGCCGTGCGTGAGTAATTCCATCGTAGGCTTGCTGGACGGTGATGGGTTGGATGAGATTTATCATGTAATCGAGTTAGTTTTGTTAGGGTTTGATCCCTAGTATCCATTATGTTCTGAGATTGATGTTGCTATGACTTTGCTATGCTTAATGCTTGTCACTAGGGCCCGAGTGCCATGATTTCAGATCTGAACCTATTATGTTTTCATGAATATATGTGTGTTCTTGATCCTATCTTGCAAGTCTATAGTCACCTACTATGTGTTATGATCCGGCAACCCCGAAGTGACAATAATCGGGACCACTCCCGGTGATGACCATAGTTTGAGGAGTTCATGTATTCACTATGTGCTAATGCTTTGTTCCGGTTCTCTATTAAAAGGAGGCCTTAATATCCCTTAGTTTCCAATAGGACCCCGCTGCCACGGGAGGGTAGGACAAAAGATGTCATGCAAGTTCTTTTCCATAAGCACGTATGACTATATACGGAATACATGCCTACATTACATTGGTGAATTGGAGCTAGTTCTGTGTCACCCTATGTTATGACTGTTACATGACGAACCGCATCCGGCATAATTATCCATCGCTAATCCGGTGGCTACGAGTTTTCCATATACTGGTTCTCGCTTATTTACTTTTCCGTTGCTACTGTTACAATCACTACAAAATACCAAAAACATTACTTTTGCTGTCTTTACTTTTGTTACCGTTACCACCACTATCATATTACTTTGCTACTAAACACCTTGCTGCAGATACTAAGTTTCCAGGTGTGGTTGAATTGACAACTCAGCTGCTAATACTTGAGAATATTCTTTGGCTCCCCTTGTGTCGAATCAATAAATTTGGGTTGAATACTCTACCCTCGAAAACTGTTGCAATCCCCTATACTTGTGGGTTATCAGAGGGTGACTCACTAGCGGCGATTGAGACACGACGGGCCATGGATCTTCTTCAAACCGCTGTTGTGCAGCAGCAGGCTTATTCCTACAGCCGAGACAGAATGCATTCAACCCTCGTTCGAGCAAGAGTTATAGCAGGCACATGGATGAACCAGCCGTGTCAAGCAGTGCGCAGCGTCGTGATGCCCCTCGAGGGCCTAATCCGGCGAACGGCGGTTTGATTCCCCAGGATGTGGTGAACAATGGCAGAGCACGGCGCGAGGCAGAGTTAGCAGCCCAGTTGGCTACGCAGTACTAGAATCAACCCGCTCCGGTTCAGCCAGCGGCATCAATTGAGCGTGGTTTGGCTTTTAGCTCTTGGGGAGTACCGTGCCTCACCCCAGCTCTGCGTAATGTGTGGCTGCCCAAGGACTTCAAGGGTCCGCGTAAAGTACCTAATTATACCGTTGATCAGCCCCCTGAGGCGTGGGTTGAAAGTTATGAGATGGCAATGGAGATGTTAGATGTGGATGAAGCGGCATGTGCAAAATACTTCACCATGATGTTAGAAGGAACAACTCGTACTTGGTTGAAGAGTCTGCCTGTTAACTCGATCAGTTCATGGGATGAGTTGAAGGCCAAGTTTATAGAAAACTTCAAGGATGCGTGCAAGCAACCCGTGTCCATTGTGGATCTGGCGGCTTGTGTCCAAGGAGAGAATGAATCAACAACCCATTGGGTGCGCCGGGTTTCAGAAATTTTGCATTCATCGGGCCGCATCAATCCGGACACGGCAATTGTGACCTTGGAAGGTAATTGCCGGTTTATGTCACTGAAGATGAAGTTGGGACGGCTTAAGCGTCACTGCAATGATATGGGAACACTCATGGCGGCTCTGGTTAAGTATGCTGATTCCGATAACACCAAGGACCCTGATTCGGACGAAGAAAAGCAGGAGAAGGGAAAGAAGAATACCGGTTCAAAAGGACAGCATAACCAGGCGAGCCACGAGAACAATGGTAAGTGTAAAGCGGTCAATTCATACTTTGTGGCTAACACCAGTATGCAGGGCAATATGTAGCGCCGTAAGGGTAAACCGCCCCAGCGTGGTGGAGGCATGAATCTAGAACGCTTGTTAAACCAGACCTGCTCGAAGCATGGGACGAAGGAGGTTCCGGCCACACACCTCTAGAAGGATTGTCACATCATGAGGGGATTCAAAAACTTTGATCTCTTCCGGTATGATCAGGGTCCATCCGGTGGTTCTGGTCCAGGATTTCATGGGCCGGGTTACGGTGGTGGCGGTTCAAACTCAGGATTTCAGAATAATCAAGGCAATGAGAACAACCAAGGTGGTAACAATCAACAGGGTAATCAGGGGAATCAGCAGCAGTCGAGTTATTAGAGCAACCCGAAGCAGTTAAATGGTGGACAGTATCATGTCTTCACTACTAGCTTGTGTAAGCGCGATCAGAAGCTCCATAAAAGGGCGGTAAATTCTATTGAACCGGCAGTGCCCCGTTATCTATGCTGGTTTGAACAACCTATTTTCTAGAGTAGGGAGGATCATCCGCCCCGGGTTGACAATCCGGGCCACCAAGCTTTGGTGGTTGCACCGCAGGTTGGAGGTTATAATTTCACAAAGGTGCTCATGGACGGAGGGAGCAGTATCAATATCTTGTATTATGAAACCTTCCAGCGTATGGGGTTGACAGATAAGAACCTTAGACCGTCAAACACCGTTTTTCACGGTGTGGTGCCTGGTAAATCAGCTTACCCAGTTGGTAAGATAGCTCTGGAGGTGGTTTTTGGAGATGATCATGATTCAAGATCTGAGACGCTGACCTTTGAAGTGGTCAAGATCAGAAGTCCATACCATGCTTTGTTTGGACGGCCGGTTTATGCTAAATTCATGGCAAGGCCGTGTTATGTTTATCTGCAGCTCAAGATGCCGGGTCATAAAGGGACCATCACTGTTCATGGTAGCCATAAGATTGCTCTGGAATGCGAGGAAGGTGATGCGGCATATGCTGAGTCGGTCTGTGTAACGGAAGATTTGAAGTTTTATAAGGACGATGTTGATCCGGCAGACATGACCTCTCTAAAGAAGCCCACTACAGAGCATGATCCGGCTTTGAAGTTTAAATCGGCGGATGAGACTAAATTGGTTGATTTTGTTCTTGGCGATTCATCCAAGTAGTTCAGTATCAGTGTCAACTTGGATCCGAAATAGGAAAGCGCGCTCATCGAGTTCATCTGTGGGAACCGGGACATCTTTGCATGGAAGCCTTCTGACATGCCAGGTGTACCGAGGGAACTCGCTGAGCACACTCTTAATATTGATCTGAAGTTCAAACCGGTCAAACAGTTTCTTCGCCACTTTAATGAGGAGCGGCGCAAGGCCATTGGTGAAGAGGTAGCCCGGCTATTGGCAGCAGGGTTTATCGTGGAAGTGTTTCACCCAGAATGGTTGGCTAATCCGGTGCTGGTACTTAAGAAAAACGGCACTTGGCGTATGTGTGTGGATTACACAGATTTGAACAAAGCTGGCCCAGCTGATCCCTTTGCCCTCCCTCGTATTGATCAAATCATTGATGCTACGGCGGGTTGTGAGCGTTTGAGCTTCTTGGATGCTTATTCTGGTTATCATCAGATCAAGATGGCGGTTAAGGACCAGGAGAAGACAGCTTTCATCACTCCCTTTGGAGCCTTTTGTTATGTGTCTATGCCCTTTGGGCTCAAGAGTGCCCATGCAACCTATCAACGCTGTGTGCAGAATTGTCTTCATACTCAGATTGGGCGCAATGTTCATGCCTATGTGGATGATATTGTGGTCAAATCCAGGAAGGCAGAGACACTCATAACTGATTTGCAAGAAACCTTTGATAATCTGAGAGTTTATAAAATGATGCTCAATCCGGCTAAATGTGTCTTTGGTGTACTGGCTGGCAAGCTCTTGGGATTTTTTGTGTCCAACCGGGGCATTGAGGCTAATCCGGAAAAGATCAAGGCTATCACATCCCTGGCTAAGCTGGCATGTATCAATGATGTTCAACATTTGGCGGGTCGTATTGCGGCTTTGAGCCGGTTTATCAGCAGGTTGGGAGAAAAGGCGATCCCTTTGTATCAGATGTTGAAGAAGACAGACAACTTTGTCTGGAGCGATGCTGCTGATGCGGCGTTTGAGGACTTGAAGTAGCAGTTGGCTGAACCGCCGGTTCTTGTTGCTCCAGTTGATAAGGAGCCGCTGCTGTTATATGTGGCTGCTAATGCCGGGGATGTCAATGTAGCTATTGTGGTGGAGCGCAAGGAGGCTGGGAAGGAGTACCCGGTTCAAAGGCCGGTTTATTATATCAGCGAACTGCTCATTGAGTCAAAGCAAAGATATCCGCATTGGCAGAAGCTGGTGTATGGGGTTTTTATGGCAAGTCGGAAGCTTAAGCAGTACTTTCAAGGTCATCCCATCACAGTGGCTAGTTCTGCTCCTTTGGGGGATATAATCCATAACAGGGAGGCAACTGGCCGGGTTGCTAAGTGGGCTATATAGCTTGGACCACACGGTTTGAGATATATGCCTCGAATAGCAATCAAAT
Source organism: Triticum aestivum (assembly GCF_018294505.1). Lineage (NCBI taxonomy): Eukaryota > Viridiplantae > Streptophyta > Magnoliopsida > Poales > Poaceae > Triticum > Triticum aestivum. Next base: position 432,517,536 of record NC_057795.1, on the reverse strand, counting down.
CCCAGGCCCTTGTGGATTTCATCAATGGTTGGACAGAGTTGCAGATACCAGAGGACAAACTGGACATCACATACTGGACTATCCACTTTGACGGATCCAGGCAATTGGAGGGCTCGGGGGCTGGAGTTGTCCTTACTTCCCCTCGAGGTGATAAAATTCATTATGTTCTTCTCTTAATGTTCCCTTGTACTAACAATGCAGCTGAGTATGAAGCCTTACTCCATGGTCTTCGAGTGGCTAAGGAAATGAACTTAAGCTGAGTACGATGCTTTGGAGACTCGGATCTGGTAGCCCAGCAAGTTTCAGGTACTTGGGATTCCAAGGATCCACTCATGGCGGCTTACCGGCGAGAGGTGGATATTGTTGCTGGTCACTTCAAGGGTTATCAAGTGGAGCACATTGATCGGCGCAAAAATGAGACAGCTGATGCTTTAAGCCGGCTGGGATCTCAGCGTAAACAGGTGCCACCCAATACCTTTCTGGATGTCTTGCACAACCCGTCAGTTCAGTTGCCTACAGAGGAGGACCTCGCTATTCCTGATCCGGAGGCACAGTTGGTGGCCGCTTTACATATCATTCCAGATTGGACGGTTCCATACTTGGCATATATGAAACGGGGCGAGTTGCCAGAAGATGAAGTTTTGGCCAGGCAAATAGTCCAGCGATCCAAGTCCATGGTTGTTTACAACGACGAGTTACACCGTTGCAGTGTTTCTGGTGCGTTCCAACGTTGTGTTTCTCCTGAAGAAGGCCGTGAGATTCTATGAGAGATCCATGAAGGAGACTGTGGTCATCACACTAGTTCAAAATCCTTAGTTGCTAAAGTGTTTCGTCATGGCTTCTATTGGCTGACGGCTCATGCTGATGCTGAGGACTTGGTAAGACGGTGCGACAGTTGTCAGAAATTCTCACGACGAGCTCATGTTCCGGCTCAGGAGCTATGGATGATTACCATCACCTGGCCGTTTGCTACTTGGGGGCTTGACATGGTAGGGCCTTTCAAGTGATCCAAAGATAAGAAGACCCACTTGTTGGTGGCGGTTGACAAGTTTACTAAATGGGTTGAAGCGGAGCCAGTAAGCAAGTGTGACGCAGCCATGGTGGTTCAGTTCATCAAAAAGGTGATCTTCCGTTTCGGTTTTCCACACAGCATCATCACAGATAATGGCACGAACCTCTCCAAAGGCGAGATGGAGGACTTTTGTCAACGAGAGCACATCTAGCTTGACGTGGCATCTGTGGCTCACCCCCAATCTAATGGTCAAGCTGAGAGAGCCAATCAGGAAATCTTGAAAGGCATCAAGCCCCGGCTTATGGTTCCTTTGAAGAGGACGCCGGGTTGTTGGGTGGAGGAGTTACCATCTGTGTTATGGAGTATAAACACCACCCCAAACCGGTCTACAGGTTATACACCTTTCTTCATGGTTTACGGGGCAGAGGCGGTACTCCCAAGTGATATTCATCATGACTCGCCCCGGGTTGCCAATTATGTTGAAACGGATAATGAGCAAGCATGTCAAGAAGCATTGGACCTGTTAGATGAAAAACAGGACATGGCATTGGCTCGTTCGGCCGTTTACCAGCAAGACCTGCGGCGTTATCACAGCCGCCGGGTTAGAACAAGAACCTTTCAAGAAGGCGACTTAGTGCTCCGGCTCATCCAGGATCAGACCGATATGCACAAGTTATCCCCACCTTGGGAAGGGCCCTTTGTGGTCAGCAAGAATCTGCACAACGGATCATACTACCTCATCAACGTTCGGGAGCACAAAGACTCAAGCAAATCGGAGGAGGAGACCCATCGACCGTGGAATATCGCTCTTCTACGGCCTTACTACACCTGAGCCATAGGTTCTCATTATCTACATATTTTGACAATGTATATATTATGATCAATATAATAAACCGGCATCCTTGCTACAAGCAGGGCCTCTGCCGTTCTTCCAATATTTCTTGGTTACAAGGGGGCTTCTGCTTACAAAGCGACGTCCTATTTTGTCCATTAAACCAGCTATCATGCCACAATACAGCTTGGGAGCTTCACACCCAAGGGGCCAAAGAGAGTATTGTTTCTAAAAGCACAACTCAAACATAGGCACCCATTGAGCACCGCTCACAAAGTTACTTGGGGGCTCTTTGTGTAAAGTAACAAAGAGTTTGAAAGGACCCTTGTAATAGGGTATCGACCCACGTCTCCAGGTAATCCTGGCATGACCCGCCGAACGTTTGACAAGTTACTCTCATAGAGACACTGAACTTGTCAAAGTTAAAACAACGATTGGTTAGTTGGAGGTCCATCTTAAAAGGCTTTGTCAAATGGTTTAACTCAGCGGCCTGGCAGCCCACGAAAAGCCTCGAATTTGGGCCTGGCAGCCCTCGAAAAGCCTCGACTACAAGTTTTATTTGATTTTGTTTTTTGCAAGTTTTATCTCTATTTGATAAGGTTCTAAGTTAAACCGGCATCTCTTGACCTGGCCAGACTATATGTCTTCATCTCAACCCGGTGTTTCTTAACCCGGTGTGGCATACAGTTATCAGTTGTTAGCACATAATCAATTATGAACCGGCATCTCTCAATCCGGTCTGGCATTGACTATAAGTCACCAGGATGACCATCCGGTGTTTATCAATACCCGGCATGGCTTATTACGCACCAGCATAATGCGGTGGGTATTTTCTAATACTCAAAGTCTGGGTTCTCACCCTTACTAAACAAGTTGGTGAACCAACAAAAGTGATTTAAAATCACAGGTATGATATATTTCATATTTCATTACTTTATAACCTTGGTTATGAGGATTCTGGTTCTGTATTGGGTATCATAACCCGTGCGATGGTAAACCGCCAGGACACATTTAAGTGTTTAAATGTAGAAAGCAGGATTTCATACGAAATACCAAGGCAAATAAAGCAAGCACAAAACAATCATGCCGGATTACAATATCAGGTAGCAATGCACGATGGCAAAAGAGCAAAGTATTTCAACTAGCCTATTACAAGGCGCTTTGATGCCCAAAAGAATAATTGTTTGTTCCCTGCAACACGTAAACATCAAACCGACTGGCGGATTATGATTCAGCACCAGGCTGACGTGATGTTGAAGGATCATCTCGCGCCAGTTCAACTTCCTCCTCCTCACCCAGTGGCTGGAAGTCAAGGGTGGTCCAATCAGTCCTGGTTAAGGCTTGAAAGACAACTTCATTGCTTATAAGGTTGGACGGTTCAATGTTAGGGGCATAGGTGTGCTTACGGATTGGAGGGGTTAAATTCTGAGCTTCCTTCACAGCTGCGTCAACCCGTTTGCCGTCTGCGTCATAGCTGGACCGGTAGACAGACAGATCAACCTCCTCAGCCAATTGGCTTGCCAGTGGGCGCATCTCTTTTGTCAAGACTTTGAGAGCTTCATTATCAAAGTCTGATCCATCTTCTTGTTGACCGGGATAGCCTTTGGCGATATCTGCCGGATCAAGATCAGCAATCCACGCTTTGGCCCGTGTCAGTGTTGTTAAAGCGCCAGCTCTTGCAGCAGATCGCTTTACCTCTTCTATTTGGGTCGGGTTCATAGACAATTTGGCCAATGTATCCTTGATCAAGATTGGTGCCGGTTTGTTGAAGGAAGATGCACAGATGACTCGTTGAGCACCAGTATACAATTGTCTATCAATGTATAGGCGACCTTCAACTTCATCCACATATCTGAGCCTAGATGAGCAATACGGCTACCTGCAAGCGATTTAAGAATTTGCTGTTAAACCGGCAACTTTAAAAATGTTCAAGGAAGGTGTTGACAAAAGGTATTTACCAAAGATTGCTGCAGTCATGGCATTGACTTGATGTTTCAGCCCAGTTAGCTCCTCTGCCACCGGTTTAAGCGCTGCTTCGGCATCTTCAGCCCGCTTTAAGAGAGCTGCCTTCTTTGTTTCCCAATCCGCCCGCTTACTTTTGAAGCCATCCTTCAATTGTTCCATGGCAGTCAAAGTGCCCTTCAGTTCATCTTTGGTCTTGGAGGTTTCTGCTTGCTGGGACTTAATGTTTTCTTGAAGATCAGCAATCTGGGAATCTTTGATGTTCAAGTCCGCCTGCACAAAACAGATGATAAAGAGGTTAAATTTTTTTCTCAAAGTCCCAAGCACATAACAAGTTGTATAGTTGGCACTTGGGGGCTAATGCGGATTGCTTTTTATTATCATTCAAAGTCCCAAGGCTCAATACAAGTATTAATCTTGGCACTTGGGGGCTAATGCATAATTGATCAGAAAAATCAAAGGTGAAGGAATTCAACAAGGACACGTTTGGAACAGAAAGTCCCGGTTCATCTTGAAGAGATAAACCGGCCCTTGGGGGCTACACAGTTGAAAGTCTATTTTATTTTTAAAGTCCTGGTTCATCTCGAAGAGATAAACCGGCCCTTGGGGGCTACAATGGAGTTGATATATAGTGCAAAGAAAATTTATGAAGTGTTTGGAAGTTATCACATAACGCTCCTTCATCAAATTAACCAAACCGGCCTCATAATCACGACTGGTGTATAGGCGGTTTAGGTATCCAGAATGAAGTTCCTGAGCAGGGAGATGAGCATAACTCGACACATCAGCCTTCCACTTGTTTTTCTCTTCAACAGCAGATTCCACTTTGGCACTGTGCTTTGCCAAAGCGACAGGATTACCAGGAGAAGTATGGCCAATCCCAGTAATCACAACATCATCAATTGCTGCATTTGGGCTCGCTGGTTTGTCTGAGGCTTTGGCAGGGCTTGGCGGATCAGCAGTCGGACTTGGAGGATTAGCTTGTGGGCTTAGTGGATTGATATGAGGGCTCGCCGGGTTAACTTCGGGCGGATCAACATCAGTGGTCTGGCCTTGTGGCACAGGATCATCCATGGTGACATCAACATTTCCTCCAGCACCTTCTGAGGTCCTGTCCGGTTCAATCTCATCAGCGGGAGCATTTGTTTTTGCCTTCTTGCTCAATCGGGCTTTGGCACTGCAAAATGGTGCACAGAGGATTAATATGGTAAACCGACGCAAGAAGATAAAGTTAACATTATTATACTTACCCAGGGACGGTCTTGAGGGGAGGCATTTGCGTTGTTGATGAATCACCAGAGGACGAGTTGGAAGTGGCCTAATAATTTGAGTCAGACGAATTAAGAGGATATCGAAAGTAACCCGCCAAGGGATAAGACTTGATAGAATTACAAGAGACCTCTGCACGGCATTTCCGGATTGGAGTATCTGGTAAACCGGAAGAAGTGACTTGCTGGCCGCTATGCCGGGTTTTGCGACAAGCTTCAGGATGCTGTGGATCCAAAGGAGTGAAAGGATGTGAACGCTTCACTTTCCGGACTGCGCGACGGATTTTTCTTACTGGCACAAGATCGGAATTGGAGGAAAGGGAGATTACCTCTACATTGTCAGCACGGCTCGCTTCCGCATCATCCTGGTAAGGGTCGTCGTCAATAAGATGTATGAAAAATGTGCCAAGGGAGTCAAGTTCTACCTCTTGTTCCGAATCATCAATGTCTTCGGGCGGATCAGAGGACTCAGCTGCTTTCTTCTTAGCTGGCTTCTTGATGGCTTTGCTCTTTGCACAAGCAGTCCTCGCTGGTTTGTCCTGAGTTTTTGGTGGTTTGTCCTGAGTTTTCCTCTTCCAGAAAGGATCTTTGGCCTGCAAGAATAAACAAAGGAGTATCAGAACAGTGTTAAAGCAGAGGCGGATAAAAAAGGCAGAAAGATAAAAAAAATTACCGCTGGCGGTTTGTTGGAGGTGTTAAAGGGACGCATCCCAGTTTTGCTGCATTCATCGATCGGTTCATCCAGCATCTTCTTAACAGCCTCAGTGACTTCATCATCAGTTATCTCTATCTCATGGTGCCGTTGAGGGTCCTTAATATCCCCGGTATACTCATGCATCAACCTGGTGCGGCGGCTTAAAGGCAGGATACCCCACGAAACCCAGCAACGAACGAGGTCAATGCCGGTTAAGCCGTTTTCTAGGAAGGCCCGGAGCTTAGCGAGTTGAGGTGCATATGTTTGACGTTCTTTAGCTGTGAGCCGCTGAGGCAGGGGATGTCCATTGCTGAGCCGGTGAGCACGGTAACCCAGCAGAGGGTTTTCTTCAGCAGGAGCAGTGTTCTGACAATAAAACCATGTTTGGTTTCAATCTTTGGGGTGGCTGTGATGTTTGGCATGAGGGAAATCAACTTCTTTCCTTTTTTGAATCGATACTCCGCCAACTTCAGTGTTGGGGCCGTCAGAGAATTCAGTTTGGCGGTTTAAGTGGAAGAAATCCCTAAAGAGCTCAACAGACGGTTCTTCTTGAAGGTAAACTTCACAGAACACTTGGAAATTACAGATGTTGGACACAGAATTCGGTCCAATGTCTTGAGGATGGAGTTGAAAGTTGGCAAGCACATCCCAGAAAAACTTTGATCCGGGAGGGCTAAATCCCCGGTCTAGATGCTGCATAAATACCACCACTTCTCCATCTTGAGGTCCTGGAGGGCACTCAGGGCCAGGGACTCGCCAATGAATGACTTCCTTCTTGGCCAAAGCGCCAGTTAGAGCATACCCATTGAGTTGTGTCTCTGTGATCCGGGAAGGAACCCAGTTGCAAGAGGCGAATTGCTTGGCCATTTTGAAAGACAACCTGTAAAGGAAGTGCAAAAGCCGGTTCACAGTTCAAGATTGATGTGCACAAACCGGTGTTAAACCAGGGGATTTAATTCAAACATACATACACTATAAGCCGGATATCGATGCTCAAGTTAAAGTGGCGGTTTATGTGAGGGCTAATGGTACCTGGCGGGTTGTCATTTTCTAAAGGTTAAACCGCCTACAGATGGAAGAAGCACATCTGAAATTTTACTAAGTACTGAAGAAACAGGTTTCGCAAGGTGGCATTGTAACTTTGGATCTACCGCGGCCTAGTAAAGAAAATTTTCTGAGCCCTAAAAATGGCGATGGCAGGACATTAACAGTCCAGATGGGATCTATTTAGGAACAATGAGATGCTATGACAGGACAGATTAAAACTACGGCCTCGGTCACGAGAAGAAACTATCAGGCTTAGCTAGATTCAGTAAGATGCTAAAGAAAAAGCAGATGAGCACCAATGAACGCTGATGAACACCGAAGAGCTTTGAAACCCTAATGCAGATTTGATAAGTTGAGGAAGGGAGTACTTACCAGAGCCACGTAGCAGCGGAGGAGTGTCGCAAGATTTCTGGTACGAACAAGTTGATGCAGCGGCCTGGTCGGTGCAGGTTCAAGGGTCGATGGCGGCGGCGATGCTTGAGCTCTTCGGGGTCGCGAGGAGGAAGAAGATGCGAAGAGGCAGGGGGAAAATGGAAGGACCCCCTGGTCTTATTTATAAAGGCAAGGGGATAAGCGGCAAGCGCGAGAATCGAGGAGCCTGAAGCGGCAAAAGGGGGAGCAGCTGTCGCCTCGATTTTCGGGAGTTAATTAAATGAAGGGAATCTTTATAATCTTTTGATAAAGAGATGACATCATGATGATTTACTTCAGTTTCAGAAGATGACGTCAATGAAGGTTCACCAAAGTTTACAGGAAGAACATATCATGGCGGTTTACGAGGATCATAAAAAGATGTTCAGGGAATTTTCTAAGTATTGAAGATTGACATGAACAGGTTCAAATCAATCTGGGGCCTAATGTTGAGGATATAACTACTGAGTGTAAACCGCCTAGGAGGGGCCGGTTCACGCTCATCCATATTGAAGCCCATGAAGATAAAGAAGATGGCACTCTACTAATAAAGCTTAGAGGCCCAGGGCCTAAAGGCGGATTAGGGCCCGTAGTTGTAAACCGCCATAGTTATCTAACTTGTATCATAAGACAGGGAAAGGAAGAGACCGAGCTAGACACTTGTATGAGCCGGCCTCGGGACTCCGTAAACCGGCCGGGCGTCAACCTATGTATATAAAGGGACGACCCAGCGGCGGTTCAGGAACAAGAAACAACAACTCGAGACTTAGGCAAAGCGTATTCGCTCCCTGATCATCGAAACCCCAATAATTCCATCACAACTAGACATAGGCTTTTACCTTCATCGTAAGGGGCCGAACTAGTATAAACTCTCGTGTCCCTTGTTCCGGTTTAACCCCTTTAAGCTAATCTCGTTGCGATGGCTCCACGACTAAGTCCTTCTGCTAGGACATATGACGTGTTAATTCCACGGCAATCGCCGAACTACGGTATGGACTTGGTCTTTGTGCTATTTCTAACTCCAAATATCTAGCACATTCTGTTGCCATTAATCTTGCCACGATTGAGATCATCTTATCCACCGAAAACATTCCGTAGATTATAGGTGAACTGAAAATTTAGGGTTAGGTTTCCGCCGAAACCATCTCGGACCAAGCGAGTTGTAGAACTCAGTACCACCGATTCGGCTAAGGCCATTTCACATGTAATTCTCGGTCTGACCGAGAATTGCAAATTGGTGTGACCGAGTTCAGGACTTTGTGAAACCCTAGCAGTCTCGGTGCCACCGAACTGTGACTCGGTCTGACTGAGTACACTAGTTTAGGTTCCAAAAGCTGCTTCGGTATCACCGAGTTTACAAATCGGTAGATCCAAAATGCTTTCTGTGGAAAACTTAAACTAAGTTTTTGACTCATTCTTTTGCAAAAACCTCTGTATTTTGTGATGCTCATCTATTCTACCTCATCTATATCTATTCACAGGGTCTGTTGTCAGTGTTTGCAATATGTCTGATCAGAGTGACATTCAGAACAAGTCAGAGGAGCAGGTTCACGTGAGTGAGGGCACTAGTCCCTCTAGCAGCTATGATGAGGGTAGCAGGAGCACACCCAGCAACTTACCCAAGGCAGCCACCAGAGCAAGAAAGAAGAGAACCTCAGACTCTGAGGATGAAGACTATGTGGCTGCTGAGGATGAGGCCACTTCCAAGAAGAAGGTG